>NW_019265383.1:0-25559 GCF_002742605.1 Olea europaea var. sylvestris
TAACATCTAAATTGATCCTCCATCCGCTTAAAACATCTAAATTGTTCCTCTACTATTAGAAGCATCTAAATTGATTGTACAAGCTGATTGTCCAACTTCATACAAGGACATTATGGATGATGTGGATGCAATGATCTATTTATGGATCAAAGCAGATATCGAGATCTTGAAAAAGGGATACAACAATGTGATTAAGACATATGGTTTTATTCAGGACTTTGATGAACCATGTATCTATAACAATTTATGAGACAAAAATTGTTTTTTTTTTAGTACTTATATAGATGATATTTTACTCATTAGAAATAATATGGATGCGTAATCGTCTACGAAAGTGTGGTTGGCCTAACAATTTTATATGAACGACTTAGTGAAGCTAATTATGTTCTAGGTTTCAGATCTAAATAGGTCAAAAAAACAAGATGATAGCTTTGTCCCAAGTCTCATATACGACATATCAGATGAAAGTATTACAGATTAATTGACTTCTGTGTTTTATATATTCTAAGAGTTCATGCCGTTAGTGAAAAAAGCAAAAATTATTAATTAGATTGAGTGGTTTAGGATCGATTGGACATGATCTTATTATTAAAGTTTGGATAATATATGTCCAATCATGTCCCTGTGACAGCTCTATAAAGTGTTGAGACTTAATTACAGTAATTATAATAGTTTGGGGCTTAATTGTATTACCTTAATTATAATTGTAATTGAAATTTCAGTACTACACATGTAATTAAATGTAAATTAGTTGGATGTGGACTTTAATTAAAACTCATATTTGAATGTAGAATTATTACTGTATAAATATTGAAACTATTTTATATCTATAAATAGAGATTAGATGGAACTTAGATACCCTATGGAATTGTACAGCATCATTATACAAAATTCTATAGTGTTCACATTTGAAGAGAGAATTATTATTTGTTTGCTTTATTCAATTGTTTAGTCCAAGAATTAATTTCTTGATTTAATTAGAAGAAGGTGGTCACCCATCATTGTAGTCTTGATTTTGAAGAATATCATAGAAGACTTGAAGGTTTTGAAGCATCAAGTTCTTGTAGTTAAAAGCTGGACGTTCTTAATCCAGAAGATTGGGAATTGATGATTCAGAATTTACTTAAGAATTAACAATCAGATTTAGGCAAAGATTCGAATTCTTTATTCGTGATATAATATACACGTGGACATCTAGACAATCCTGTTTATTGAATTAAAGATTTTTTTGAAAACTTTTGGGTAGCTTTACTTCTGCATTCCAACAGGTATTACAAACTTCATACCCAGAGTATTGTCTGCATTCATCATATATTATGCTTGCCGGGCCATGTAAAGGGCCGTGTGGATGGTCCGTTACATGCAGCATTCGCGTGTTTTGAGCAATTCACCACGTCAGTAAACATTTAGTCTCAGTTTTCCTGCTTCGTCGTCCATTATGAAGTTGTGAGTAGCACCAGTGTTCACCAACTTTGCAACCAAAAAATGTGGGATTCATCAAATTATAATCTGGTACACATCGTCTGGAGGTAGATGGATAGAACAAACCATTAATGGGCCAGCAATAAAAATCTTGCGAACCATTCCAATTTATCGGTACCTCATTAGTTTTCAACTTGAAAATTTTTCCTTTTCCCATTCACCGGAAAATTTATTGGAAGTCACTAGACTTTAGAGATTTGTTTGGCGTTGGTCACTCAAGCTCACTTCTTCTCAATTTGATCATCCAACTTATTAATGGGATGCTGGAATTGGTCGGTTCTGAACCCTACGTTTCTATGTTTGATGATATACAAACTGAAGTGCATCAGTGCATGTTTGGTGGCTAAGCTTAAATTTATTATTATTATTTTTATTTTATTTTAATCAAACCATTAATACCTAAAAAATGAATAAGCAGGAAATACAAACTATGGTAGGGAATCTGAACCTGCCCTCTAGCTAACGAGACAATAAAGTGCAACGTACCCAATTTCATAGATTGGTAAGTTGATGAGAAAAATTATTATTCAAGATATCATGTGTCCTTGGTATGCTCCTCATTATTCGCCAAGTAATATACTTTGTATGATAGAGAATATTTTCAAAATAATGATCGATCATTTTGCTATGACCCGGACTCTCTGGCTCTCTTATATAAGTAATCTCTCATTTGTATTCCCTATTTTCTTCGTTCGTATACAATGCAACCAACTAATTGTTCCATTATATCTTGAAGGCAAATTTGCTTAACTCAAATATATCTTATTCAAAGAAAATGACTCACCCGCGTGCCTTAGAACTCAAATATATCACATTGTAGTGTATGCAAACATTGAAATTGCGAAAAATGAATTTATTTGCAAATTCTTGAGCTCAGATAGAAGATATCAAACTATATAAAATAGAAGCCAACACAACATTACAGTGCCAAGTTCAATAGGCAAAGTCCAAGAGTTTGTTTGGGAGTGATTTTTTCCTCCGAAAAATTTATTTTTTGACCGTTATTTCACTATTCCAGCCATCATATTTGAATTCTTATCTCACAGATGAATCCCACTTTTTTCTTAACGGTCAAAAAATCAATTTTCAAAATTACTCCCAAACAGGCTCCAAGACTAAAGCGAGCTAAAACTTGTGGCTTGGCCCTAACTGGAGAAAAAGGTAAAGGAGAATTTGAAGGAGAGAACATTTCTCTTTTAGTTTATGTATGATATCTGTAAAAGAACCAATATTACCAAAAGAGTGGTTTTAAGTTGGTGAAAAATAATAAGTTGGATCATTGCATAGTGCAGCATAATATAATAAACTAATGACAGCTTTTAGCCAGTAAAGGTCGTATGTAGTACGTAATTCCATCACCTTTGCATTAAAAAGGCTGTCTTGTCAAAATTACTACTACTTTTTCTCTTGTTACTTTTAATGTTAAAGTGTCTGTCCACCAAAAGTATTTATTTAGTGCTATCTATTTCCCTCTATCGCCTTTAAATGCACATGAACCAATAGATTCGTATTTGAAGCTCATCAAAACGCATAATATTATCTCTTTGGATAATTAGCAGGTAACGTCCTTGCCGATTATTATGATTGTAGAAAATGTCATAACTTTTCATTTTTTGATATTTTCACCCTTATTCTCACATTTTTTGTGCAAAATATTATTTTCATCTATTTTCTTAATTAAAAGTTGTGAAATAATGAATATATACTTCTATTTAAATAAAGCAACTATATTCTCAAATTTTTCTAAAAAATGTAAACGAGTCCCAAATAAATTGTTAAAAAGATAATTATCACATAATATCCCTACCTTTAACTATTATTATGAAAAACGTCTCCATCTTTCATTTTTTCTTTTTGGCATTTTCGCTCTTTTTTGCAAACCATCATTTCTATTAATTTTCATTGAATTTCTTTATAAAAATTGTGAAATGATGAATATATCTTTCTATTTAAATAAAAAAAGAAATTAAAGAAAATTAATTTTTTTTAATTTCTATTTCTTAATAATTTATTTAGGACTTCTTTGCACCTTTTTAGTTTTTAATAATTTATTCAGAACTCATTTGCTCTTTTTAAAAAAATAAATTTTAATTTTTTAATAATTTGTTTGAGTCTCGTTTGCATTTTTT
Organism: Olea europaea var. sylvestris; assembly: GCF_002742605.1. Classification (NCBI taxonomy): domain Eukaryota; kingdom Viridiplantae; phylum Streptophyta; class Magnoliopsida; order Lamiales; family Oleaceae; genus Olea; species Olea europaea. The sequence goes on from NW_019265383.1 coordinate 3,612, forward strand.
TTGACAATCATGTTGGATTATGGTTGCAATTACTTCTTTATTTAAATAGGAAGGCATGTTCACCATTTCACAACTTTTTATTGAGAAACTAAATTAAAATGGACAGAAAGAATGATTTAGGCAATCAAATGTATAATTAAGGGTGAAAATGCCAAAATATGAAAGGTATGGACGTTTTTCACAATAATACTAAAAGGTAAGGACATTATGAGCTAATTATCCTTTTACTAATTTATTTGGAACTTGTTCGCACTTTTTAAAAAAAAAAAAAAAATTGGAACTATGGTTACAATTATTTTTTTTCTTTTCGTTTTATTTAAATAGAAGGATATATACATCATTTCACATCTTTTAACTGATAAAATGAATGAAAATGACCTTTTATATAATTAAATGTAAAAATAACGGTGAAAATGCAAAATAATAATAATAATAATAATAATAATAATAATAATAATTAATAAATAAATAAATAAAATAGAAGGTAATGACATTTTTCACAATATCAGTGAAAAGTAAGGACGATATGTGCTAATTACCCTCATTTCTTTTGAGAAGATAATGCCATGTATTACTTTAATTTTGCTTTTATTATGGGGTGCTTTACTTTAAGCAAAAGAAAATGAAAAAGCTTCTAATGCCGGTTTGATATCGAGATTAAAAGCTAAAAGAGAAAATGAACTTGAGTGACACTAAAAGTAGCTTACTAGACAACCCTTTAAATTAATACTCGTTTGCCTCATTTTTAATATTAAACCACAACTAGAAAGAGTATTTACTAGTACTGAAACTAATAAATAAAATACAAACTTAAAACATACAACTTAATCGACTTGGTGCATGATTGGGACGTGAATAAATTAAAACTTAAGTTTGAATAATAGTTATGGATCCAACGAAATACGTGAATTGTTAAACCGATAAAGTTCAAGGTCATTTTAGTGGAGGTGGTTGTTGAGTCACGCTTGTGCATGGTTATTTGGATTAGGCTATAGGACGACCCACAACACATACGAATGCATTCACATACATGTTTTGAAAATAGGATTAATGGAGCAGTTAAATGGTTTAACATAAATTGGTCCGAATATATGTGAAGGAAATTGAAAAAATGAGCGCTTAAAACAAGTCAAGAACCAGCGAACATCGATTCAACTACTTGATGCTTGATCTTTTATACTGGATGGACATCATATCAATATTGAAAGGAAAAAGCTACTTTGCCAGAATAATTTGACAAAAAACTTGATATAATTGTATGTGACAGTAAATAATTGAATGAAAAAGTTGACTGTGTTTTAAATTATCTAATGATAAAATATCATGTGATATTATATCAAATTTTATATCAACTTCGATGTTTATGTAGCATGATTAGAAAACATTAATAAATGCACACCTATGTAAATTAATTGATAGTGAAATAAGAGAGAAGATAATCCACTAGCTTTCCCTTGAGAATATCTCCTGGTCACTTTTTGTACAGTTACCATCATTAAGGCTAACAGCTATGGGCCAAATATGTATAGTCCAATAAAGAACTTGCATACATAGTATAATATACTATTATTCCTTTCTTTTGTTCAAACGCTGCTTTTTAAAGTTTTTTAGAAAACTTCGCATTCCAATTATTTGGTGCTTTTTGTAAGTCTTTTTAGGCTATTAAAGATGGGAAGAGCCTTTTGACTGCGACTGATGATAACGCTGCTCTTGAAAGAAGATATGGTAATTCTGAACCATTTATTTTTTCCCAGTTGCATGTAATAGATAAAACCTTTTAAGTAAAAAATTACTCTTTTTTTTTTTTTTAAACTTGTGATTCTTGTATTATTATCAAAACCGGTGGCTCGCTTTTTCAAAATAATGGGGAAGAGGACCGAAACATGCCACTGAAAGACTTTATTAACTAACAACATTGAATCAAATAGCAATGGAGACCTTTATTCCACTAGTTAGACCTTTCATTGATATAGATTCTTATTTCGTCAAGTTCCTTAGAGAGAGTTGTCTCGCGCCCCTAGATATTCTCTATCTACCCACTTGTGTCGGTTTCGGGTAATAACTTATTTACAACTTTGATCAATAAAGATATATTTAATTTAAAACTTAGATAACCAAATATGCTCTGAATCATAAATAGCCTAAAAGCTACAGTGATAGAGGGAATTTTTATTTTTATTTTTTAATTTCTATGTATGTATTCAACGTGTCTTTTTGAGAAGACTAGATTTGGGATTTTACCTTCAAATGCATCACACATAAAAATTCCTCATATATAATGATCGATGCATTTTTTAATATCAAAACATGTAGGATACACACACACACACACACATAGGGTAAGCGGTCCGATTTTACCGGTTTTTGACAAATTTTCAAACCAAACCATTTAAACCGGTTTGGAAAAAACCCAAACATAAACCAAATCATTTTAAATGGTTTGAAAAAAACTCAAATCTAAACTTAACGGTTTGGTCCGATTTTAAACCGCCGGTTTTCCCGTATATTTTTTTACCTGTCTACTTTTACGCCATTAATTCAATATATATTTATATCTTACTAGTTACTAGCAATAAATCTAAAACAAACTAGATATATCTACTATAAATTTAAGTACCAACTAAATCAAAGGAAAATCATAATAAACTTAAACATAGTTTTTTGTTCGCCATTTTTAAGCTAATGGCATTACGATACCGTTACAATAAAAGTCTACTAAATTAATTATAAAGCCAAAAACATGAATGATATCCAAATCGTGATCATCATATCTGCAAGAAAAAGGCTATTGATTAGACAGAGAGAATAACCAACCACAATATTAAAGAAGTTATTTATAATATCTAAACATAACAATCATACAAGCTTACGATTGTATGTTGTTACGAACTCAATTTCTCGCATATACTCAAACATCAATTGTTGTCACGCATGATTCGTCGTCTGCATAGTCAAACAAATGCATTCATTACATGATCATTGTATTAGATACTAGATAGATAAGAGAATCTTCAAAAATATGGTAATAGAAAATATGAATCACTTGCCACAACTTTCATTGAATCATCCAATGCCTCCACTTCATCTAAATATTGGCGCAGCACTATAGGTTCCTTCTTAGTTTGCAACCAATTCTTTCCACATATACAAGCCTCAACCATTCGTGCACCTAATGAACTCCTAAAGGAATCAAGTATCCGACCTCCAATTGAGAATGCAAACTCAGAAGCAACTGTAGAAATTGAATCGCTAATACATCTTTGGCAGTTTGGGAGACAATCTTATACTTAGGAGCATTTATTTTCCACCACATCAAAATGTCGAATGGTTCCTCAGTCAAATCATCACATCGGTCGGACAAGTAATCTACCAAATCATTTTTCTCCAACCTAGCATCTCGATTAAGTCTCGCTTTAAAGATTGAAGGGATGGGTCTAGAAATACCCAAAGTAGGTTATTGACTTTGACTACTAGTTTGAGATATCTCATTTGATGGTGGAGGCATCATTTCCTTGTAGCAGTTATATAACCTGTGAATTGAATTTTCTACTTTTGCTAACATTTTCTTAGCAATTTCTTCATTATACATGATTTCAAAGCCAACTTTAAGTAATTCCAACTTGCATCTCGGGTCAAGAATTGTTGCTATGAATAACAAATCATTAAACTTTTCACGATTGCCCCAATACTTATCATGTTTTCTTCGCATGCTAATAGCCATTTTTCCCATCAAACTATTAGGATCTTTAGCTAATTCATTCAACTCCCCATGAATTTCACAAAGCTCTTGAAAAAAAATGTTAGATGTTACATATAAAGAGCCACTAACTTTCAATGCCATATCATAGAATGTTTTAAGAAACTTCACAAAAATTTGTGCTTGATCCCAATTGAATGGAGTGGGTGAACCATTTCTTTCATCGCCTCTTCTCTCTTCATCAAAGTACTTTGTGTAATTTGCATCACTTTCTGAAGCACCAAATGCTTTTCTAAATTTCATTGCAGTGTCTAACATCAAGTAGGTAGAATTCCATCTAGTAGTCACATCTAAACACAACAAAGCTTGAGACTCGATGTTAACCTCCTTGCAACTCTCCCTGAACCTTTTCAATCGTGACGGGGAAGACCTAGTAAACCTTACAGCATTGCGAATTGATGAAATAGAACTACTAATTTCTTTTAGACCATCACAAACAATGAGATTGAGAATATGAGCACAACACCTCATATGAAGCATTTCTCCATCAAGAATTAGACCATGTTTAGTCTCCTGAAAACTCTCTTTCAATTTCGATATTGCAACATCATTAGATGAGGCGTTACCGACAGTCACACAAAAAATCTTTTTAATTCCCCAATCATGAAGACAAGAAATTAACTCCTTAGCCACCATATTACCCTTATGACTGGGAACTTGAATGCAGCTTATAATACGTTTTTGAAGGATCCAATCATCATCAACCCAATGAGCAGTCAAACACATGTAACTAATATTTTGGATGGATGTCCAACAATCAGTAGCTAAACAAATCCTATGTCTACTCAATTCTTTCTTTAATTTATTCTTTTCATCGAGGTACAATTGATATATATCTTTTGCCACTGTAACTCTTGAAGGAAATTCAAATGTTGGAAAAAAATACTTTGTATATAATCGAAAACCTTCATCTTGTACATGTCTAAATGGTAACTCTGCCAATAAGAAGTACTTAGCAATCATTTCTCTAGTCCCTTTTTGAGTGAACTTAACAACTTGTCCAGAACTAGTAATGCCTTCTAAAACATCATTTTTAGATTTAGTGTAATAACTCATAGTCTTTTGCTTTTTCTCTGGAACCCTATCTGGATATTTCTTACATAAGCACTCAATATGATTTCGCAATGTACTAGTCCCTGCATTTTTGTTGCCATACTTGTAAAGTTGCCCACAGTAAATACACTCTGCCTTTTCATCATGCAGTTTAAAATGATCCCAAACATCAGATCTTTTACCTCCCTTTTTACCCTTAGTGGAATCTGGGTATTGATCAACTTCTACACTATCAACAGCTACATTTGGCTCAAGATAATTTTCTTCTTCAGAAAGGTCAACATGATCCATATTTGTGATTCTAACAATTGCAGATTAAAATATAGATAGCATTAATATGTAAATCTAGTACTCGATTACAAAAAATAAAAAATAAAAGTAAATATTGCAGTCATCCAATATTTTTGAGTATACCAAATTGTGTTTGTTTCCAGTGCAGCGTAGTTTCCCCGTTGACAGTTAGAAAAAAAAAAAAAAAGAATACGAACTCCTGCAAAAGAAATGTACAATAATGAGTAGTAGAAGATAGAAACATAATTATAGAATAAACGAGAAAAGTACATGGATTCAAAGTTGGATGGAAATCCTCTTCGTAGCCGTTAGTTGGTACTAAAACAATTTTTTGTTAGTAAAATTGCAAAATCGGACTCCAATTTATTGTTCCTCCAATTTATTGTTCCACTTTATGTGTTATTTATGGCCTTATAGCCCACGTAAAGTCTTAAAATTTCAAAAAAAAATTATTTTTTAATTTTTTAATTTTTATATATTTTTTCGTCGGTCCGGTTTGGTTTTAAACCGAAATTAAAATTCTCAAACCTAAACCAAACCGTTTTGACCGGTTTGATTTGGTTCAAAATCATTTCGTTGACCGAGTCCGCGTGGCACCAAACCGACGGTTTCTAAAATGCGATTTCGGTTCGATTTTTCGATTTTGCGATTTTTGCTTACAGCCCTACACACACACACAGAGGACTGGTCTCACAAGCATAAGCTAAACGCTAGAGTGACGTGACACACTACAATACTGAATGATATATATGTTTATATTGTTTAATAGAGTTGTTTAATTATTTGACATCTTATCAAAGATAAGAATAAGATGTAGAGTGAGTGGTGTAAATTTTCTTCTCAATGGCGTGGCATGGTAAGGAGTGAGACCATATGCGGCACGGCAAAGTATATGTAAAAGGGGATTTAAATTAATTCATAAGATTTTCAAGCGAAGTAAATTTTATTATGATTTAATGAAAGTTATATATTTAAAGGTAACACATCCTTCTATGTAATATCTTTCTCCTATTTAGGGATGGAGAAGGAAATTCACTTGTAAGTCGATGAGAGATTTTTGTTTAGACGTCTCCAATAGTCTCCTTTCATGAAATTCTGCGGCATGTCCCACACATGAAAATCACAGCCTTCCTTAAGCAATTGTTGTGATTTTTATTTCAATGTTCCAACTTACAAGAAATTGTATTGCAATTAGAAGTTCATATTTGTAATTATTGAAGACTCCTTAGGTTGCTTCCATGGACTATTCTTCCAATTGGTACTTGTTTGCCTTTCAATTTGAACTCCTTATAATTTAAAGGTCAAAATCAAATTTTAAATTTAATTACACATTTCATAGAATTAACTACATCAATTACTCACTTAGAGATCACAGTATGTCCCTCCCCCAAACCAAGTAAATCAAAATACATAAAATTTCAACTATGTACGTTTGGCTCTCTTTAGAAGTCAAATTGTTTACAGAACATTATGTTTAGTAAAATAAGTAATTTAAAAATAAGTTGAATTTATTTTAAGCGCAATAAAATATTTTGTGAATTTATGATCCCAATCCAAAGATAAAGGAGGCTTGGAGATGTATACAAAGGCATGTGCATGCAAAGATATAATCTTTAGGTAAATGGAACGTCTTTATTCCTTGTCTTTGAGTTTGGAAGAAAATCGTACAGTTACCAAACAGGGCCAATAAATGAATTGATGTGTTAATTCCACGTCCAAAGAGAAAATTTAGCTAGAATCTTTGTTTCTTTAGTACTTTGATTCGATTTCAATACGTGATATAGGCTATCTTTTAGTGAGACTTAATTTTTATTTTGTAATCTCATTGTACAAACTGTGACGGGATTCGAATTTGAATACTATATATTCTTTTGTAACACAATTACTTTTTGATTAAAAACTCAAATTTTGAATTTTCGCACAAGAGTACGAATATTTTGATCCTTTTTTGGGTTTATCCTAATTCAGTTGTAGATTCGTGTTATCAAGTACCACTTGGTGGTATTGTAATTTAGAGAAATTAAAAACATAGTATCAACACATATTTTACATATATAAAGTTGGATTTGACTGATATCTAATTAAGTTACAACCATTTAGAATACTTTATATATTAATTATATAGTTGCACCAAAGGCAGAGTCCCACTAGCCGCTTGCACATTCCATATCTTTTAATCAATTAAATTAGAATATAATGCATGAAGATAATCATCAATTCATCTCTATTATGAATTTTTGACCACACTCTTCATAGGGGCGCTCTTATCTCTTCCTTCTTCAAGCTTAGATTATGAATGAAGGAACCGAGAAGAAGATTTAGTGGAATTTTATTTATTTATTTATTTTTATATATAAGATTGTTGGAAATAGGAATCAGCAGGTGTATATCTCAACGTTTTAATAAGGTCCACGTATCTTTAGCACCCTTCTTGTCTCTCTCTTCCACCATTTATTAATAATATAAAAAATATTAATTACATCAAAATGGAAGTAGAGTAAACCATAATTAAAGGTTTGTTCGGTAGTGATTATAAGAATTGAATTTTTGACTGTTAGAGAGAAAAGTTGGTTCCACTTGTGAGTGAAGAAGTAAAAAATAAGAGCTGGAGTAAAAAAATAATGGTCAACAAATTAATTTTTTGAGGTGAAAATTTGCTACCAAACGGGAGCTAAGTCTGTTGTATATATGACGAAAAATAAACGTGAAAATAAATTTTGAAGTGGTTCACCATCAAGTAGGAGAAGGATGATAATGGAAGCTCTCAACCCCAAATAACTGCAACAAGATTCTCCTCACGAAGTATGTGTATGTGTACGTATATATGCTCCTGTTTGTTCCACTTAAAAAATTTGAATTAAATTTTAAATCAAAGTCAACAATTAATTCTAATTATATATTTCATGGAATCGATAACTTCTCAACTATCAATTTTTATTGAAATATACTAAAAACTTGTTTTTATATCAATGACATAGATATATCAATTATGTTGGTGTTGCCAAAATTCGAGCCATCGATTTAAAAAATAATTTTTAAAATGGATGAATGATGTTGTTAAGTAAAAATTGTTAGCCAAGACTCTCAAATTAAATAGTACATACAGCATGAGGGAGGGAGAGAGAGGTGATTTGCCTTTACCTTTTGATATATAGGACTGGTGCAATTTATCCACCTCGTCAGCATATGCATCCCACTTCCCACAACAAACTCGACTTTGGATTCCTTACTCATCTGAGAGAAAAGAAAACCATATCCCGTATATTTTCTTTCTTGTATGTCAAATCATAATCTTCCTTTACACCCCAGATTCCATACGAATACATACTGTACAATTCCAATAGAATTATGCCTTTAATTAGGTAATTTTCACAAGATTTTCCTTAGCTTTCACGTTTTCAGGTTCCATATTACAACCTTATTTTCGTCAATAATTGCAATCAACACAGTCAAGAAATAAAGAGAATGAGAACAGGAGGTTGTGCAGTGCAACAAGCTCTAACAGCAGAGGCTGCCGGCACCGTGAAACAAGCGGTGGTGCTAGCTAAGCGGCGTGGCCATGCACAGGTGACTCCTCTGCATGTAGCCAATACCATGCTGGCGGCCACCACCGGTTTGCTCCGAATAGCCTGCCTTCGGTCCCATTCACACCCTCTTCGGTGCAATGCCCTCGAGCTTTGCTTCAACGTCGCGCTCAACCGCACCCCGGCATCCTCTTCCAGCCCTATTTTAGGCCATCATCATTCGCAATTTCCCTCCTTTTCAAACGCGCTGGTGGCGGCCTTCAAGCGCGCACAAGCGCACCAGAGACGCGGTTCCATCGAGAATCAGCAGCAGCCTATTCTTGCTGTGAAAGTAGAGTTAGCCCACCTCATAATTTCCATTTTAGATGATCCTAGTGTTAGTAGGGTCATGAGGGAAGCTGGGTTTTCGAGTACTCAAGTGAAAAGAAATGTAGAAAACGCTGTTTCTTCAAGCAATAAATCCAAAGACAATACACTTCTGTCCCCGTCCCCATCACCTCCTACTAGTGATCAAACTGGAGGAAACAATGGCAAGCCAACTGCATACGAATCAGTGAAAAACGAAGAAATAAACAGCGTGATTAACAATTTAATGAACAAGAGAAGGAAAAGTATTGTAATAGTTGGTGAGTGTGTTACTGCTATAGAAACTGTAGTTACAGGATTAATGAATAGGGCTAAAAAAGGAGAAATTCCCGAGGATTTGGGGGAATTAGAACTCATAAGTATCCCACCTTATTCATTCTGCAATCTTCTTAGAGAAGAAGTTGAAAAGGAAATGACAGAACTAACCTGTCTTCTGAAGAGTCTGGTGGGAAAAGGAGTTGTGTTGTATTTAGGAGACCTCAAGTGGCTTCTTGATCATAGGGTTAGTTCTGGTATTTACTCTCCTGTAGAGCACATGATCAAGGAGCTTGGGAGATTGGTTCATGGAATTGAAGAGGTTGGAAGGTTTTGGCTTATGGGAATTGCGACTTTTCAGACTTACAGGAGGTGTAGAACAGGCCATAATTCACTGGAAACTACTTGGGGTTTGCATCCTGTTACAATACCTGCAGACAGTTTGGGATTGAGTCTAAATTCTTACAGGTAAAACATTTTATCGTGTTTTCTTAATTTATTTTCCTTCTTAATCTTTAGAGTGTTGTCTCGATTCGCTAAACGTTTTGTTTAAATTATGTCTATAGATTTCTTTTGGCTATTATTTATTTTCTGCATTATTTTCGGTGTTAATACATGATAAAAGAGGGATAACTAATTTGTTTGCTCTAATTGTAGTCAAAGACTAATTCAGGATTCAATGAGTTGTAGCAATTTTTGAATTTCCTTCTTTTCTTTCAGTAATGAACAAATTGAGGCAAGAAGCAACAATGAAGAAAATGGTACTTGTCAATTATTGCTTTCAACAGGAGAAGAAAAGGTTACTTGCAGGGCTGATTATTCAGCAAAATTCCAAATTCAAACTCCAGATTCACTAGCCAGAATTTGTAACGGTGAGCCCACATTGTCAAGCTTGCCTCCTTGGCTTAGGAATGAAAGTAGAAGACTTAACACTGATGATCAGGTTATAATTAATCTTACCTACCTAATTATCCTGTCCTTTTTCATTTAGGTCGATTCTTCACTAGACATTATTCATCGTATTGTCCAATCTTGTGCTATTGCTTATATGTTATACACGTGAAAATTAATAAACTTTCCCTTTTCGTACATTGCGTTTGATTTCAGAACTGTGTCTCAGTGGGAGAAATCTGTACCACATGGAATTCAGTAAGTGATTCAGTCCAAAACCAACCTTCACCATTTGGTACAACCTTATTCTTCACTTCGGCATCATCACAGAACCCTAATTTGTTGTTAAGCCATTTCCCATTGCTAGAATCCACACAGCCATCGGAGAATCAGCAGTGGCCATCTACTGCCTCTAATTCTGCAGATTCTTCAAGTGACGTGATGGATACGGATTACAAGCAAAAGTTTAAAGAATTCACTGCTGAAAACCTGAATATCCTTTGCAATGAATTGGAGAAGAACGTCCCAAGGCAGAAAAAAATTATTCCTGAAATTGCTGAAACTATATTACAATGCAGGTCTGGAATGTTACGAAAAGACAAGAAACAAGAAACATGGTTATACTTCCAAGGCCTTGATATACAAGCTAAACAGGAAATTGCAAGGGAATTGGCAAAAATAGTTTTCGGTTCGTATTCAAACTACGTATCTGTTAATTTACTGAGCAGTTTTTCATCCTCAACAACGGAAGATTTAGTTCAAAGATTCGCTCAAGAAGTGGCTGCTAATCCTCATCGTGTATTTTTCATCGAAGATTTGGAGAACATAGATTATTGCTCTAAAACCTGCATAAAAATGGCAATCAAAAGAGGAAGAATAGGGAATGCAAATGGTGAAGAAGTTAGTCTTTGTGATGCCATTGTCATTTTGAGCTCTGAGAATATTATTTCAAGAACATGTTCTTCTTCTACCAAGCAAAAGTCTGATGAATCAATAGTGGAAAAAGGTCGTGTTTCATTGGATTTGAATATCTCTTTTGATGATCATGACAGTACTGTTTGTTTTGAACATGAGTCAATCGATCATGATATAGGGCTTCTTGAAAATGTTGATAGATGCATTCTCTTTAAAATTGAAGAACTGTAGGAGACAAAGGTAAATATTTGTGTTTTTTTTTTTGTGGGGAGAGATTCATATGTGGACCTCAATGTTTAATTATCCTTAGGTTTCATTCTTGTAAATAGAAACCCAAAGAGATTTTTTCGTTACTTTCTATTTGTTGTTTCTTTTTTGCTTTTGTTCGAGCTAAATTACCTAGGTTGAGTTGTTAAAGAAAAATAAAATTTAATTATTTAAATATTGTCTTTGACACACCATCACATGTAGTCATATTCAATTTTTATCAAAGCTACTGCATAATTTTCATTAATGGATGAGATTTTCATTCGGGACATGTATTTGCCTTAATACCATATCGATCCATTCTCATAAAAATTTCTAAATTGCTAGAAAAATGTCAAATTTATTAATTAAATTTTTGCCAGAGAGAAGCATTTTCTCTCTCATTTTTTTTTTTTTGGTTAAAGAAAATTTAGTAATAGACTTTCTAAGGATTATCACTAAACACGTCGTTTATTTTAATTCATAGAAAGATTTCAATGACGGAGTTTGAACTTATTATCAACCACAAATTACAAACTCGAGTTTGGAACAAAGTGTTGGGGCGGCAAACACATAGTTTAAAGTGCTTGATTAGCAACTTACAGATGCCAATTTACGAAATGTTGAATACTATATAGAGGGGCCAGGGTTAATCAAAAAGAAAAAAAGAAAAAAAAATGAGAGAGAGAGAGAGAGAGAGGTAAAAGAAATATTTTCCCTTTTAAATATATTTTACTAGCTAGGCCATAAAAGAGTTTATTTATTTATAAGGCAAATTATGGATCAGGTAAAAATCAAAATTTCGCCCTTCTAGGTTTAGTTATATGTTTTTATAATGTGGAAATATGAAAATCTTGTGTAAAGTTCGAGTATGAAGAAGGTTGTAAGGTATGTTAGTGCACCTCAATACAAAGAAAACTATGAGGAACTTCAAAATTGAATGTCAAAAGAGTTAAAAACGTAACTCGTCTAACACTATAAATAATTAGAAGGGCCCTTCTTACCTCCATAAAATATCTTTTTCTAAATTAAGTAAAAGTTTAGTAGTATTTTTCTAGTTGACTATATAATGAAGATCCTACAGTTTTCTCTCCATTGTTATTTCTCAAAACAATAATATGTTGACATGTAATAATTACATGGTTAATTAATTGGTTTGGGAGCCAATGAGAAAAATAATCGTTTTACTAAGCAACTTAAATAAAAATTTAATATAATTATAACATAATGTTGCCCAAAGGAGAGGAAACCCATCAATTTTATTATTATTATATTTTTTTTTAGCTTTAGAAGTTTAGGGGGGAAAAAAGAAGCAAAATTCTTCCCTAAGAAATGACAAAATAGCACTACTTTTCATGCTTTGTGATGTGTTTTTCAAACGAATCACTTTTTTCTTTGATTTTCGAAACCAAACATTCTTATCTCTAGAAAGCAATAAAGTTGAAGAATATGGATTCCAGATTATATAATTAACTCAATAATTAAGGAAAAGTAAAGCTAAAATAATGAGAAAAACATGGATAAGGAATCACTTTAAACCTTAAAAAAGAATATGTTTTTTACTTTAGAATAAGCAAAAGTTGTTTAGCTATGTGACTTTGATTAAACCTCTAAGCATAAGTAGCGAATTTGTCCCCATGGGCTTTTCAAAAGATTAGGCGATAGATGTAATGCAGATTGTAAAGGAAGCCACAAGGGAGCATCGGTTAAAAATAAGGGTTGAGATATTTTTTTTTTTTAAAAATGATATACTATATTATTGTGGCGAAAATTTTGTCAATTTTTTCCTGTACCTATAGCATGTTTTGTTTGTGATTCTCATACAATTATCAGAGTTCTACTAAAGCAATAACCTCTTTCGATTGTGAGATATAATATTCTTTTCAAATGATATACTATATTATTGTGGCAAAAATTCTCCTGTATGTAGAGCATGTTTTGTTTGTGATTCTTACATAATTATCAGAGTTCTACTAAAATAATAACGTCTTTTATCCATCTCCTTCCAGTCTAAACTCCATCATCTTCATTATGGTAAACGTACATTACAATGAAGGTTTAACTACCTCGAGAGTTCATCATTGTCATGGTCATTGTGATTAAATGTGACCCACACCGAATTTTTTGTTCGTGTTCGAGATTTCATTTTGCACGTTGACGTGACTTTTTTCTTACTAATAAATTTCTAATAAGTTATTTAGCTTTTGTTCGGATAACTTTATAAATTAATTATAAACTGTCAAATTTAATTTTTAATCGCACATTTCAATAAATTCACAAATAAAATTCACTTATCATCCGTTAATTTTTATCTTATAAATTTAACCGTTTATAAATTCTTTCCAAATGGAGGCCTAGTCACAATGACAAAAAAAAAAAAAAATGAAAAAGATGAGATAAAAAGGAACCTTTTTCCTCCACCAAAAAATCACTTTTATATGTATTTATTAAAAGTTGCATTATTAGCTCTCTTTGGTGGTGTTTCTCGAAGGGGGGAACTTCAAGAGGCCAAAGGAAATTGGAGAATTTTACCCATTAATTATAGTGGAGAATGAAATCTCAAATATTTCACTTCTTTCATATGATGAACATATAAGATTTAAATATTTTTATTATCGAATGAAATGCTAGAAGGGGAATCAAAATTTAGTCTTTTGGTGATTTGATAGCCTCAATTAGTACTTGTAGATTCAAGGTACGAAAAAAAGAGACAATTTGTCGCCCTCTTTAGCGGCATACTCCAATTCTATGAATAAATGTGTTTATTATAATTTAGTAGTATTATGATGCATTACTTATCAAAAATTTATTGACAAATAAAAAATAAAATTTTTCCACTTAATACAAAAAAAGAAAAAAGACTAATAAACGAGTGAGATAAACTATTAATCTTGGGAATTTGTAAGTATCTATCCAACAAGAAATAGTGTCTTAATTTATTGACATGTGAAGGCTTGGAATCTAATTTCCCTCAAAAGCAAGAAGATACTCCATCATGACTTGTTTATTTTGACGAAAGTGAGGAAAGTGGACGGTCCTTTTGATACAAATTTCCCTCCTTTTCACACCTCGTGTATTATAATTAAAAGAGCACTTTTTAATCTATTAACTTTACAAAATGTTCCAAATTTAGTATTAAAATATGTTGGACGGTAAAATAAGCGGGATTTTAATTATTATTATTATTATTATTATTATTATTTTTTTTTTTAAATATGCTAGAATTTTATGATCCATTTTATTAAGCAAGTCATGCGTGATCAGTGAGATTCCTCTCACTATTAATTTTATAATGGCATGAACAATTTGTATGACTATGACATGATACTTTAGACCTAGTTAGCTTAATCAATAAGTAAAAGAGGTGGGCAATTAATATATGTGTACAAATGTTTATGCTTGTTATATGTAACTAGACATAATTAAAAAGAGAAATATTAAACCACTATTTGATTAAAAAAAATTAAATTTATTTTTCTCATATTTATTTTCAGACACACATTCTTCTAATAAAATAGTTTCGCATGTTCATAATTTTATTCTTACTTTTAACTACACATTTGTCAAAAAATTACTTTTCACAAAATTTATTCTAAAAAACATATATTGAACAGACCATAAATATTTGTATGTGTTAGATCCAAGATACTCTCACATTACATATTGCCATTAAGTGCTTGTTTGGATAAAATTATAAGTTGTTGAAACTATAATAGGACAGAGATGCTGGTAAGTAGTAGATAGTTGTTGATCTTACAAAATGTATGAATGGAATTAATGTTTGACTTTGACCATTATATCACAAATAACTTACAATGTTTATCAAGGATGCACTACGGGTAAGGTTATCATGTAACGATACTAGCTATAAATTTCTCCAAGAAAAATGCACAAAGAATTGAAGAATAGAGTAGAGTGTGGTGGGGGAATTGAGGTTGGGAAGGAGATGAATTTTTTTAATTATTTTATGTGAAAAAAATTATAAAGTTACTATTTTGTCTTTTTAAAATTGGTCAAAATGTGGTCGGAACTTATTTTTGGACCGGCGTTGTTACAAATAAAATATTAGGATAAAAGTTGTAACAAATTGAAAGATTTAGAACCACAAATTTAATTATCCCTCATTTATTTTAAATCTGCTCATATTTTGTTAACTGCTTGTAGCATAAATTCATTTATTTACTTTAGATCAAGTTCTGCTTTTACTATTTTAATTGTAAATTATAAATTATATCTAGTACTACTACCTGATTAAACTATTTAATTATTATACAGACTTCCTCTTTCAGTAATTGGGTAACAGAGAGCATCCCTGTTAGGGTGGCACACTTTTGTAGTCTTCGATTCTCTTTTAAAACAAGGTATCTCCCCCATTAAAAAGTAGTGTTATGCACTCATTAGCAAATTTAATAATTTAGGCATGTTTGATGTAAATTTCTTAATAATATATTTATTATTATTATTATTTTTTTTTAAAGAATGTATGGGTAAAATGTGGAGAAAGGTTATAGATTTACGTACAAAATTATTTATTGAGAGAATATATTATTAAAAAATATTTTGTTAAAAATAAATTTTGAAAAATTGGAACCAAACACAATTTCCTTGATTGATAGGAATTAAAGTCTAAATTTTAATTTAAGGGCCTGTTTGGGAGCTATTTTTTTCTCAAAAAATTGATTTTTTGACCGTTATTTCACTATTTCAGCCGTGATATTTGACTTCTTATCTCACAGGTGAACCATACTTTTCTCCTAACGATCAAAAAATCAATTCTCAAAATCACTCCTCTAAGTTAAACTCATAATCAACAATTAATTTTAACTAAATATTTTATGAGATCCATCACTTTTAAATCACATATAATTTATCAATTTTTATTAAAATTTATTAAAAATCTGATTTTATCCATACCAAATAGGAGCTTAATTTTAGCGTAAAATATTGACCTCTTTTTGAGAAGGGATCAACACTTTAACCAATTATAACATTTACTTTAAAAACCTTTTTTTTTTTTTCATGTTATCACAGCCTTCAAGAACTTGTACTAGCCCCTTTTAATCACAATTTTCGTGCGTTACAACTGAGTTCCTTTCAATATAACCCTATTTTGCAATTGTAATCTAAAATTGACAGCCCACATTTGCTAGAAAATTCACAACTTAAAAGTAACAATGTTACATTAAACGAAAGTACCGTTGGCATATGTATCCAAATATATATTTCGATTTTATGTGTTGAACAAATAAATATTGATTTATATTACCTGAATATTTAATGCATTCAATATGTGAACAAATAATAAAATGTATCTTGATCGCGAATATCTTTATAAATTGAGCACTTAAGTTGTGAAGTATAGAAAGATTAAATTTATAAATTGATCAAACTAAAGTCTACGACCAGTAAATAAAGTTGGACACTTTATTTTAATAATGCCATATTATGTTTTCAAAGTTTATCTAGACTTTGGCAACGACATAATAATTAATTTACTATGATGATCATATAGAATTAAATGTTATTAACAGTCAAACATAGTCTATATTCTAAATGGATTATGAACGTTAATTATTGACATTTGATGAAACAAAGTGATATTAATTATATCATCCATACATCGTTACTTTGGGAACTAAAATGAACTAATTGACTAATATAGTATCGTAACATGTAGTTTGTCACTTAATTTATAGGAATGATCGTTGCACAATTATTTTTCTAATGAGCAATTAAATCCTTAAAATCTTAGTTGTGATACGATCACAATAAATTGCAAAGTGAGAAATGGAACTAGTTATATAAATAATTAAAAAGTGTCTAATTGGTCAAATGAGTCATTTATAATTGTTTAACGATTGATGTGGACGGATTATTAACCACGTGTCAAGAGGAATTAATTATTGAAAAATAAAATTCGATAATTTCAATTGATTTGATAGTGCTGCTTTGATGATAGTGGATATAATTGAAACTGATTAGTTAATCTTGAACGGTCAAGAGTTGATTGGTACAAGAAGTAATTAATTAAAGCTTAAATCGACGGTGTCCAACCAGATCCCTTTGATGGCTACAAAATAAGAATTGAGGTTAAATTATAAGAGTTATAATTTAATAAGAACTGCATAATTAAATATCTAAAATTAATATGAAAAAATTATGTGATAATATTGCAATTACGTGATATGGTGGCGCCTTTGAATCTTGCACGCTACATTGTAGTTTGCATACTTGTATTCTAAGCTTATTCATCATAAAAGTAGTTTGCATACTTGTATTCTATAGCCCTTACATCATATCGGGCTATATGTACATATTCTGATATCTATTTAGTTTTGGATGGCGAAAGTAATATGACCATCTGTCAACCTCCGTTATCTTCTAGCATTTTCGTCTATCCTTTGATATACACCATTCCTTTCAACTTATCAATAATAAAAACCTAACGTTCGACCCAACTAACACCTAGAGGGGGGGGGGGGGAATAGGGGTTCATGCGGAATTAAAAAAACTTATCAATTAATTCGTGCAACAAGTCACAAGAATTAAAGTTTGTCCAGATTCATTCACATGTCTTAATTACTTATGTTGAATTACCAGTAACAATAAATAAATAAAAGCAATAAAAGAATACAACGAATGTTGACGGAGAAACCCCAACTGGGTAAAAACTCCGGGCTCAAGCCAGTAGAGATCCACTATTTGTAGAAGGTAACTTACAGTACGTCAGAACAATTGATCCCCTCAATTTTCTAACCTCCTTACTGTTTGAGAACAAGACTCTCCTGGATCTAGCAGATCTGTGCTACCATCCCAGCCTTGTGTGACTTCTACTTCCCGTGAATCGTCAAGCACTCCCACTCTTCAAACAAGTTCTTCCCGGATCTTCAATCTGAGGATCTTCTGGAAGTTTTATAGGATTTAGAGAAGGTGGTGTTTTGGTGTTTCAAGGTGTGATGTTTTTCTGCAAAAGCCAAGGATTTTTTTAATCTGAAGAGTTTAGAAGATTGTTTTGCTTTTTGAACCTTGGTGTGAAAGATATAAAGGATTAATCTCCAAGGATTTTAGAGTGAAGCAATAATATGGCTTCAATGTGTATTTTCTCCATATTCAACTCGAAGGAGACGAATAGTATTTATATGGCTCAACATATGGTCTTGTGGCGCGTCAAAAATTCGCGAGCTTTTAAATTTAATGTTGCCCAGATAAATAGGTCGCTCGAGCGAGGGACCAGCGTGACTCGAGCGACGTCCACTTAGCTCGAGCGACCTGCTGGCGAGGCTCTAGCGATGGTCCTTGACCTTACAATTATGACATTTTAATCCTTGACTTTACAATTATTACATTTTGGTCCTTGGTCACAGATTTGCCAATTACATATTTCCTAACAAACTCCCCCTTTGGCATTCTGTGACAAAACACATTTGATAGTCAAGGATGAAAATACATTGACTCCAGCCTATCTACTATCTCTGCAATATCTTGTTGATCTTGTTTCCTGAAAAGGCAAAACTCAAAATACCATGTGAAAACGCAAGTGAAATGGGAACAGTAGTCAGAGACAAGATATACATTATATATATCATTAACCAGATTAAGAAGCAATCACAATGTATGTTTAAAACACCAATAACAAACATTAAGATTGTAAAAACATCAAAAACTTAATCTAGTTAGAACATTGAATATATACTCATCAAGTTCTCATCAAGTTATCAAAAATTAATTTACTCCAACCTACTCAAGTCAAATCGATCTAACTACGCTCAAATTACTCCCCCTTTTTGTCACAAAGGGCCAAAGAGCGCCAAAAAAAATCACAAGAAAAATAAGCTAAGAAGCAGCATCCGCAGCATCTGAAGAATCAGAGCCACTCTCAGCACTCGTGCTGGCCTCCAAATGATCTCGAATCCAGCGCAGCTGACGCTGACAAACAGCAAGAGCACGGCGAAATGAAGCCATCTCAGCTGTCTGACGCTCCGAAGCAGCACGTAACTGCGTGATCTCAGCCAATATACGAGCCTGCTGATCGATCAATGTAGTCATCGGACCCAAAAGAGGCACCAACGGGTCAACTGGCAATGTAGCCACCCTAGGGACTGAAGTAGAAGCAGAGGGACCGGAAGAGCTATTCGGAATAGTAAGAGGAGGAGTGGAACGAGACGGAAGACAGACTCAAGAACCCCCAGTAAGAATATCAAATATAGGATCAAGGGGCTCGGAGGAATCAAAAACATCAAAAATTGCATCCGCAGTAGGAGCAGGAGCAGAAGAAGAAGAAGCGGGAATATGAGAGCGACTCTGATGTATAGTCTGCTGTCCAATCGGACGTCCAATGCGTCGAGTCGAGCTCTCAGGAAAAGAAGCACCTAAGGCTAAGGCTACCCGATGAATCAAACAAGCATATGGTAACCCAATCCGACCCCCAGGAGTACGAAAAGAAGCCAGAATCTGCTGGCAAATAAAACTAGGGAGGTCAATCGAATCCCCGCGAAGTAATGCATATAAAAATCGGGCCCGCCCCATAGGTAAAGAAGAAGTATGGCCAACAGGCCAAAGGTTCGTGCACACAATGCGCAACAGAACCTGGCGATTAGTGGGTAAAGACCGAACAAGGGAGTCGGCCGGAACAGAAGAGGGTAAAATATAGGGGTATGTAGGATGGGTAATCTCAGGAATACCTAAAGCCCTAGCTAAGGCAGAAGGAGTAACCCTAAAAGTATGACCCCGTAGAAAAACCGAAATGAGGACCCATCAATGTCATGGATGTTAGCATAGAATTCCTGAACAAGGAGAGGGGGTGGAGGAGAGAGACCAACAAGTAAAGGCTCCCAACCCCTGGATACTAGAATGGCTGCTATCTCAACTGGTAGGTCAGAAAGGATTACCTCACGCTCCATGAGAACAGGGCGTAAGGAGAACTGGGACGTGAAGACCTCCTGAGCAGTAGCAGAAATGAACCTCGAACGACTGTATGAGGTCGAACCACTAGCAGGCTGGGAAGAGGGACGCGATCGCTTACGAGCCATCTGGCACACGTAAAGAGGCAAGAAATGAGATACACGAAAAATACACGTGAAACGATGCAATGTGACATGGCACACCGTGCACACAAATGAGACACAAAAATAAGACATCGAAAAATGCGATCGACCCTAAGACCAAAGTTATCACGACCCTGACACTCGACTAAGAATATGCACACAATTCCAATGGAGAAAAAAATGCAAAAAGAAAAAGAACCAACCATGCCAAAGAAGGACAGAAATAGTTAAGTCAATTCATCGAACATGTGGCGTGCGACACTTCGGCACGAATTTCCAAGCACACAAGAGACGTAACCATATAACCCCGTACCCAATCACACAACCACAAACTAGGTAACATCCCAAACAATATGAAACAAACGGCATGCAAATCGGATTTACGGAATGCAAGAACCAACGCGATGAACTTCGATGAAAAACATAACTAACACAAGCAAAATTTCAACACAATTCTCACAATGCCATGGAAAATATAAATCCAACGTGAAACAAACTTCATGGCAACGATGCTAAACAAGATATAGCCCAAGAATTTACGTAATAGAAGCAAAGAATCACGCAAAATGCAAAGAATTGAGGAAAAGACAAAAAAAACGAAAAAAATAAAAACATGGAAAGTTTACCTCAATTGAAGTTCAAAAATGGAATTTTGATGTTGAAATGATGTGTAATAACGTCGTAACACTCAATTAACAATATGAACAGATGAAATTCCAGAGGATTGTATGAAATTTGTGAAGAACTTGGAGAATTGTCAAACTGGAAACGCGAGAAATGAAGTTATAGTTCAAAACCTTGCACTGTCGCTCGAGCGAGGTTTAAGCGAGCCTCGAGCGAGAGTGAATCTGTTATTATCGCTCGAGTGAGGTATGGAGCGAGCCTCGAGATAAAATGCAACTTTCAAAAATAGCACCAAAATTTTGGATTCTTTAAAATATGGCATAACACTCTGAAAATTATGAAAATAGCCTTGAGTAACAAAATTTTAACGATGTGTAGCAAAATATGTAATCGAGCCCAAACATAACCATGAAGACACAAACCCGATACACAGCATATAGACAATTCGTAAGTCCACACATAGATCAAAGAACTCGTGGAGTCAAGTGTATACAGACCAACACCGTGAAAAGTGCCACGTAGTCCATGCAAGCTAGACTCAAAACCTTAAATTAGTGAGAAGAGACACGTGAAGCTAACCAAACAAAGGTGTATGTCGACCAAGTGACAATCAAATCCAATATCACGAGGACCTATATCAAATGATACAAATGTCACATTTTTACTCCCCCTAACTTAATGATCTCATGTTTTTTTTTTTTTTTAAAACAAACGAACTTAAGTGCAATGCTATCCTCATTAGGCGACAGAAATGACCCCCGTAGCGAACGTTGGGCCGGTGACTCCCAAGCCAGACGACCTTAGGGCACCAGGTTAAAAACCCCTCGGGCTTAATAGTTCGAGTCAAATAGGCCCCAAACATAGCAAAAGTTCGACAATATACAATAAACGTGGGGAAAGACATTATGATTAGGTGACACTCGTCCTAGATCAAGTCAAATGGACACACAACCCCAATCATAGTAGACCACCATCCCAAGTC
>NW_019265383.1:25758-27872 GCF_002742605.1 Olea europaea var. sylvestris
GAGTCAAAGCATATAAGGCACACACATAATCAAAACCCCAATCAAAATTTATTTTTATTTTTTTTTTATTGAAACACACAAATAAAACTTGCAAACTAAGACTAAACAAACACACAAACATGCAACACATATGCAATGTGATGAAGGTATGAATGTGTATGAACACATGATCAAATAGGTGAACTAACACCTACAGCCGACCGAAGCGATTCGAACCTCAACCCATCTAGCGATTTTGTAAGTAGGTCAGCCAATTGATTCTCAGTAGACACATGGTCGAGGAAAACAATTTGTGGTTCAACCAGCTCTCGAATGAAATGATGTCGTATATCGATGTGTTTTGTACGAGAGTGCTGAATGGGATTCTTAGAAATGTTAATCGCACTTGTATTATCACAAAAGATAGTCATAGTCCCTTGACTAATCCCATAATCACTAAGCATTTGTTTCATCCAAAGAAGCTGAGTACAGCAACTCCCTGCAGCTATGTATTCGGCCTCTGCCGTGGATAAGGATATTGAGTTTTGTTTCTTACTTAGCCAAGCTACGAGATTGCTACCCATGTAAAAACAACCCCCGGTCGTACTTTTCCTATCATCTGCATTTCCGGCCCAATCGGCGTCGGAGTATCCAGCCAAGTCAAGATTAGAACTCCTAGAATAGAAAATCCCTAGATCTGCAGTACCACTCACATATCGAATGATTCGTCTAACAAAACTTAGGTGTGACTCTTTTGGATCTGCCTGAAAACGAGCACACACTCCTACACTAAAAGTAATGTCGGGCCTAGTAGCTGTAAGATAGAGAAGACTACCTATCATGCTACGATATAGGGAAGGATCTACACTCTTACCAGAAGGATCACGACCTAACTTCAAGCTGGTACTCATCGGTGTCCTAGTATGTTTCTTACTATCTAACCCAAATCTCTTAACCAAATCCCTAGCATACTTAGACTGTGAGATAAACAGTCCATCCTCTGTCTGACGTACCTGAAGTCCTAAAAAGTAGCTCAACTCCCCAACCATACTCATCTCAAACTCTCTCTGCAGACACTCAGCAAACTCAATCGCTAAAGACTCTAGAGGAGACCCAAAAATGATGTCATCGACATAGATCTGAGCAATAGTAAAGTTTTCTTCTATATGTCTAATGAATAAGGTCCTGTCTGCACCACCTCGAGAGAACCCATGTTCCTCAAGATAAGATGTGAGTCTCTCATACCAAGCTCTAGGAGCTTGCTTTAGACCATAAAGGGCTTTGTGAAGCTTGTAGACATAGTGGGGAAATTTTGGATCAACAAATCCCTTAGGTTGTTCCACATAAACTTCTTCCTGAAGAAGTCCATTCAAGAAGACACTTTTAACATCCATTTGATGCAACTTGAACCCTAAGGTACATGCAACAGCCAGCAGAATCCTAATCGACTCAAGTCGTGCAACAGGGGCAAAAGTCTCATCAAAATCAATCCCCTCATACCCCTGAGCAATTAATCTTGCCTTATTCCTAGTAATAGTACCCTGGTCATCTGTCTTGTTCTTAAAGATCCACTTGGTACCGATCACATTGCAATTTTTTGGTTTGGGAACTAATATCCACACATTATTCCTAGCAAATTGATTTAGCTCCTCATGCATTGCATTTACTCAACACTCATCACTAAGAGCCTCTTCAACTTTCTTAGGCCCGACTTGAGACACATAGCTAGTGTATGCTAGATTATTCAATACTCTCCTACGAAGTCTCATCCCTTCATCTAGATCCCCAATGATATTATCCTTAGGACAGTTAGATTTAACCCTAGTTGATGGTTCCTTAGAATGTTTATCTAGAAGTGTTTCCTTTTCAGATGTTTCAGGCACAGGTAGTTCAGTAGGATCACTGGAAACCAAACGATCACCATCTTCATCACAATTTTTAGCACTCTCCCCCTCACTCACACCATCATCTATCACAACATTTATAAACTCCATCACCACACGGGTACATGAGTTATACACTCTAAATGCACGGCTATTCCTCGAGTACCCCAGGAAGATCCCTTCATCACTTTTTGATTCAAACTTACCCAAACTCTCTCTATCCCGCAAAATGTAGCACTTACTCCCAAATAT
>NW_019265383.1:29461-30187 GCF_002742605.1 Olea europaea var. sylvestris
GTTTCTCTTTTTCCCTTTCAAGTTCGTCAAGCTTTTTAAGTAGGGATTTATTGACCTTCTTTATTTTAAGACTTTCTTTAAACAGTTGTTGATATGCTTCTTGTAGGTCTATGTCATCCTCATCCTCATTCTCATTAACAGAATTATCATTTGATTGCTCTTCCTCAACCTTATCACTTTCCTTATCAGGCTCACTCTTAACAGTAGCCACAAATGCCATATAATTTCCTTCATCATCACTACTGGAGGATTCCTGCCTATCACTGGTCTTAGATTCATTATCAGTAAGTGAGACAACTAAGGCCTTGCCTTTCCCTTTTCTTTGATTTTTCTTATAGCTCGGACATTCATTCCTATAGTGACCTATTCCTTGACACTCATGGCATCTAACCAAACGTGGCTTCTCACTAGACCCCTTATTGTTATCTTTCTCAATTTTATCTTTTGTGAATCTGCTAGGGGCTCCATTCTTTCTATCCTTAGGCTTTCTCCTATTGTTGAGGACTTTTTGGAATTTCTTGACAAAGTATGCGATTTCCTCATCCCTAAGTGACTCAGTGTCAGACAATTCACCTTCTTTATTGGATTTTAGGGCTATGGATTTTCCTTTCTTGTGTTGTGAGAGAGTAAGTTCATAGGTTTGCAAGGATCCTACCAATTCTTCGATCTTAACTTCATCTAGGTCCTTACTTTCCTCAATAGCAGTGACTTTAGGCCTAAATCTCT
>NW_019265383.1:31414-138844 GCF_002742605.1 Olea europaea var. sylvestris
CCCAGATAAATAGGTCGCTCGAGCGAGGGACCAGCATGACTCGAACGACGTTCACTTCGCTCGAGCGACCTGCTGGCGAGGCTCTAGCGACAGTGGTTCTGCAATCTTGGCTCGAGCGATATCATGGCGTGACTCTAGCAAAATCTCGCGCCGTTTGCAACTTCAAGGCATCCATCACAACCCTAGACCTAGCCTTCAACACTTTGATTAATTGCAACTCAAGTCCCTGAACTATTGGACATTTGACACTTTGGTCCTTGACCTTATAATTATGACATTTTAATCCTTGACTTTACAATTATTACATTTTGGTCCTTGGTCACAGATTTGCCAATTACATATTTCCTAACAAATAAGCAATCACATTACATTTTCTTGAATTGTTTCGATATAACATGAATATGAGGATTTTGTGTATAAAATACGGTGTACATTGATAAATATTATAAATTGTATAGTGTATAAAAAATTGTTGCTTTGACTTCAATAGAAGCAGAGTACATACCAGTAATTGATGCTAATAAAGAGGGATTATGGTTGAGGGGTTTACCATCATAAATTGGATTTATAAAATGAGGATCTTGTGTTGTTCTCTGATAGTCAAAATTTTAATACATTTAAGTAGAAATCCAGTGTTGATTATAGGACTAAACATGGAGAAATGAAATTTCGTTGTATACGAGATATTTTTGAGAAATGCCTGATTAAGATAGAGAATATTCCAACTCAATACAGTTCAACAATTATAAGAACAAGAATTTCTCCCGTAAATTTAAGGACTGTTTGTCTTAGTTAAAAATTTGTGCTGATCACCCCATTAGATCTTCTATTGGTGTTAGTACTTCGACTTATTTAAGTTTTGTGACTTAAGAAGATTGTCACATGTTTCTTGATGTTGCTGTTAGATTATAATCTTTATGATGTACTTTCTTATATTTTGGTCAAACTCTATTTTTATCCTCCAATTTCAAAATACTCTCGATTTTCTCTTACTTTTTTTTACACATTCTTTGGGAACCATCTAATCACAAGCATATAGTTTTTGTTTACAGAGTCTTTAGGACCCATCTGTTTTCAAACACTTGAAACTTAGCCAAGCAAGCTGGATATATGCAAATAAAATTATAGATTGAAAATTGTGTTTTAAAAGTTAAAGATGAATTTAATAGAGGTGATAAAATTGTAAGCTGATTTGCAAAATTTTCAAAGGAAAATAATTGTATTTGAAGAAGTTAATAGGATTGAAAAGTACTTTGTTCTTTATCATCAATCTTTGCCAAGGCCATCGAGAATTTTTTCGATGAGATGTTCTTTGTTCGCGAAATTATTTCTTTCGATTTTAAACCACCGCAAGTGTACGGTTCGTTAACAAGTAATAAAGTGGATTCAATGAGTCCGAATATCGTCCCACAGAGATTGATTAGTTCAAATTTTATCTGCCTTAGTCTTAACCGAAACTAAATTACCAAAATGAATGTAGACCTAATTGAACCTCAATTATGCAATTTTTTATGATTAAATTGAAACTAATATGCAAAACAATAAATTAAACTCAAGAATGAAATCTAAAAGTTGAGAACGCACTTGTTATAATTATTAGGAATGAAATACGCTAGGATCACAAATTCCTATGCAATTATCACTTTAACCCTAGTTTCACAATATGACAACACATTTCAATTTTGATGAATCAATGTTCCTAAGTCTATCCAATACTCTCTCTCGAGATGTATCAAACCTATCTCTACATACCACCGGTCTATATTTCTATGACAAGAGCATATATAAAAATGCATGCGATTTTATGAACATTTAAAGATTCACGTAGAGTATAGCGGTATATTTCTATCCACTATCGGATCCTACGATGATTTATATTATGTCAGAGCTATTCCAATTCTCTCGAATGCAAGAATAAATCACTTAAATTCACACAATTACAAGCCCTTAATTGCGGAAACATTAATTGCATATAAATCATTCAACATAATAAAAATTGTGTCTTAACATCAAATTGCAAAACTAGAATATTAAAATTCAAATCACATGGTTCATCGATCTTCTAGCATAATAAAAATCTAGCATAGCATGCTTAAAATAACAAAATACATCAAAGTTTGTGTATAAAATATCACCGGGTTATAAAACTTGAATAAATCTTGAAGTTCTTCGTGCCAATCTTTGTTCTTGCGTTCAAATCCTCTCCAAGAGTTGTTTTTCGGCCTCCAATTACGTTCTGGGCGTCTCTGGAATGTTTTTGATATTTATATCCCGTGGAAAATTAGGTTTCCATAGGTATTTCAATCGTATAAGAAAAGAAAAGATTTGCGCTGAAATTGTACCATGTGACCGCATGGTTTTAATCCGTGCGGCTGCATGGTTATCCTCTTTTTCCAGTTGAATTCCCTACATCACTTCGTGTGGCCGCACGACGTTTCTACCATGCGACCGCATGGTAGAATTAATCTTTCATTTCCTACAATTTGTTTCTTTTACTTTAATCTTCCACTTCTTTGCATCTTTTCTTCATTCTTCACATTTCATCATTCCAAAATGTCATCAATTTGTATTTGGCAAACTCAATTTCTCGATTTGTTCATCGGGTCAACTTTTGGGTAATTGCACCTTGGTCCTTAAACTTTCACTTTGTGTCATTTTAGTCCTTTTTCGCATCTTTTCTCATGTATTTCACCATGTTCATCGGTGTTACCTACAATTCATAAATGTAATAAAATTAAGTCACAATTCAATCATTTTATTCGTAATTAAGTCATGTTTGTGATCTAAATAAGTGTGCAAAAACACACTTATCAAACTCCCCAAACTTGAACTATTGTTTGTCCTCATATAAGATAATGACTAAATTCTGAACAAACATGGCTTAATACCTTGCCGTGGCTCAAGATTCGACTAAGTATTTGGCTTTATGAAAATTTATCAGTGCAAAAAAAATGACATCAACATTTACCTGTTAAATGCGTGCTTGACGTGTGTGTGTGAATTCACGACAACATATTAGGTTCATGATGGGTTTGAGTCCCGACCCCAAGTGGTCAAATGTATCCTTACTCGCTCGAAAGATACACAACCCCCAAACTTATTCTTTTCACTCAATTATCCCGGGGTTGTGTTTTAAAATTAGGAGCTTACATAGCTGTAGTCCACACCCTCTCGTAGTTTGGATTAATCTCACTATCACAAGTTTATATTTCAACAAGTGAAGGCTCTCCTAAGTTTGATTGCTTCGACACTCAAGATTAAATTAGGTTACTTTTCTCGCCTCAAAGGTACAGTTTCTTCAACCAAATGTCCAAGGATTTTTCTTCATGTTATTGTCTCTCTTTTGTATTTCTCACTTTTCTCTAATTTTTCTGATTTTTTTTTGGGTGAATTTTTTTTATTTCTTTTTATTATCATCTTCTCATTTGCTTTCTATATAACCCATGTAACGAGCTTTAGGTCGGTGACTCCCAAACCAGTTGACTTTAGGGCATCAGGTTTTAAACCCTTGCAGGCTTATTCACTCGAGTTATAAAGGCTCGATCAGATGACTTTCAATTAACCTCTTTCTCTTTTGCTTTCTATATGACCCTTTTAGCGAGTTTTAGACCGGTGAATCCCAAGCCAGTTGACTTTAGGGCACCAGATTTTGAAATATCCTTACAAGCTTACTTGCTCGAGTCATAAAGGCATAAAAAGAAGTGTATTGTTTTCACAAATTTATTTTATGCCCTTATTGTTTTAGACATTTAGTTTCCAAAATCAACCCCTAATTTAAGATTTTCAAGTAATCTTCACCTCACTGGTCTAGACAATCCACACAATAGAATTCGTGCACGGAGCTTCCACTCATCTCAATGCTCCTTTACAATAGCTCAACCGTCACCAAACTATTTTAAGGCAGTTTACTGTTTAATTCAATAGAGGGTTATTATTCTTTTTCTATTTTATGTTCAAAATTCAGTCATTTATCTAATAAGTCAAGCATGAATAGTGTGCACAAATAATGTCAAGTTTTGCATCAACAAGTGTCAACTAACCTAGTTGCATTAGACCCAAAGGTTTTGCAGTTTAACCTAGTCCAATTATAGCATCATAGCAAACAAGGTTATCAAGCTCACACAAGCATGCATAAAAAGAATTAAAACAAGAATGAATAAAATACAAAATTTTTTTATTATTTTTTTTCATGCACACATACCGATGAATACAGATAATATAGATACTTAGTTAAAATTATGTCACCTCCCCAAACTTTGTTACTACATTGTCCTCAATGTAAAATTAACAAAAGATTAAAGACAGAATTTTACGGACTACATAAAAATGAAAATCCAAAATGTGGTAAATAGTACTTCCCTTGAATCAAAATGGATGAGGTGGTGGGAAACTTGGTCCTGCTGTACCATCATCCGGCGGAGGAGGGTGTCGTCTAAGGAGCTGTCGCATCATCTCATTCATTTTCCGCATTAAGGTAGACTGCTGCATCTACTCGGCCTGGATAGCTCTCATGGTCTCCCAAGTTTCATTGACCCTCATCTGGATACCATCCACCCGACCAACATACATGTTCAACTGGCCATTCATGGTATCAACTTCCCGGCGCATGACGATAGCATGATACCTAGCATCTCTGATGTAGTTCAATGCAAGGTGATTGTCTCTTTGTAAGCCTCCTAATTCAGTCCTCATGTTGCCAAAATCTTGAAAGAAACTGTGAAGGTCCCAACTAATGCCCGTGGTAGTGGAGAAGATCTGTCTCAACAACTGATTATCCATTTCAGCTTGTGGTGCTGGAGCCCGTGGGTGGTCCTGATCTTCAGGGATTTGACCTTGTTCTACCTACTGCCTACGTCGCTCATTTTCCTGCTCTTCCCTGTGCTTAACCCGAGCCCTTGTCTGAGCGTCAAATGTAGTTCTTTTGATCATTGGGCTGGGTTTTTCAGGTAACTCTTCAGGTAAGAGGGCAACACCCGCAGCCCGACATATGCCACTAATGAGGCTCAGGAATATCAAAGTGGAGCGTCGATCCCTCCAAGTCCCCAATGAGTGCAGTTGATTGTATATATGAGTAGCGAGATCAATTTTGTTACCTCGAGCCAAGTGGTAAATGAAACCCGCTGTTTGATCTGGAAATGTAGTCCTGTGTGATATGGGCTCAACATTGTGGCACATAAAGAGCCATAGAATGGCCATGGAAGGAGTAAACTCAATCTGATGCCACTCGGTAGTGTCGAGAGGCCATGCATTCTCTCGCCCCATTAAGACCTCAGCCACCTCATTCCAGTTAAAGTCAATTGGGAGGGGGACCACATTCTCCATGGTAAGCTGGTAGTAATCATGAATGATCTCGGGAGAGAACATAATCCATTTTCCCCGTACCCAAGTCTGATGGAAATGTTCGAAGCGTGGCGTGTCAATGTCACTGTTGAAGTTAGTGAAGAACTCTCGGCATAAGGTCTCATAAAGTGGATGCAGTCTCTCGACTAACTTTTTCCATCCACAAAGTTGAATCAAATTAACCAACTCAAACCCTGGGAAGTCATCAAGTTTAACAGGTTTTTCAGCATGTAAAGTCCAATGGCGTACGATGTTTTCATATCGTGCCGCGATAATTGCCGTTAGGAATCGCTGAACTTCACCTGCGAGCTCTCGAGTACGGGCTATTCCTGTGGATGAGCTTGCATTTTCCTTCCCACGCACAATTCTTTTTGGAGGCATCCTGCAAAGTTTGTAGGAATATACTCATTAATTCGATGTGAAAAGCATAGGCAAGAAATGAGAAAAATCTAATATGCATTGCACAAATTCCCCAAACATTCCTAGATGCATGTGTAGTAATATGGTGTGCACTGGTCAATCTATGACGTTGAATTGAATTCACGTAATTTGCCAATAAGAAAAAAGGGGAAAACTCGGTGTATCTAATCAACATTTCAGAATTTGGAACCATGACCGAGTGCCCACTTTCGGCCCTTGACATCATTGAGAATTATCAAAATTTTTTCGGACAATCTCCGGGCATATCAAAGTATTCATTGAAATGTAACACATACTCGAATTTCAAATCAATTGGAGGTTGTTTGGTATGTCAAATGAAGATGCAAAATAGCGGACGGAGGTTGCCGTGATGTGCGGTGACCTAGCCATGTGCCTATGTGGTGCAATGTGAAAGTGGGTGTTGTCTAGTTCAAATTAATTGGGAATCTGTTGAAATACATCGTATGCCATGTTGGTGAAACAATGTATATGCAAAAGGCACCTAATTGTACACACAAGGGTATTGTGGCATTTAAGCAAACACTTGGTGTGCATTATGTGAAGATGCTACCAATGAAATGAATTGAATGTAAGAATCATTCCAAAGTTTCCACAACACAATCACATCAAATCCAAACACACATGAACTAACCTAATCTCCCTCAAATCGTCAAAATTGAAATTTCAATCACGAAAAACCCGAAAACGAAATTGAGAGGGATGTAAGAATACGTACCTTGTATTTGTAGGGTTGAATTGAGTTCAAAAGTTGATTTCCTTTCGATGTTATTACAATGCAATGATGAGATTTGTGTGTAGAATATGTGATGCTAGCTCAAAATCGTGCCCTAAGAGAGTGTGGTCAGGAGAGAGTTTGGGGGAAAAAAATATGGAAGTGAAAGGAAGGAACCGGGCGTGGATTAAAAACCCACGCTTTATTATTGCCATGCAGCCGCATGGCTTTAGCCTCTGCGGTCGCATGGTTCAAGTGGCTTTGGCCACTTAATTCTCAGGTCCTATATGTGCGGTCGCAATGGGTGAAATTATTATTATTATTATTTTTTTTTTTGCATAAGAAAGAATTAATAGTAAAAATAAAAAAATAATAAATAAAATGATATCCCCAAAAACCCGACTTTTGACTAAAATTGTGATTTTCACTTGAAGAATTGATCCGGTTCTCAACGTCCCCAAATATATATATATAGGTCACACATTGATATGTGAAATTTAGAAAACAAGATTTACCTCGTAAAGCGTGAATTTCACACCCAATCACCCAAACTACTCCAATCAACTCGACTCGTGTGTGATGCTTAAGGACTCCTGTGAACAGTGCTTGGACTCTTTTAACATGTATGGATGATCGATGATCACAAGGTAGATAAAAATTGCAAAAATTGAAATTGAACAAAAATAATTTCTAATCTAATGCAAAGAGCATAATAAATTAAATAAAAGGATACAGTGGGTTGCCTCCCACCCAGCATTAGGTCATTGTCGATAGCTCGACTTTTCTGCAGATGCTTCATTCTGGCATCTCAAGTTGAACGGTGGACTTTTGGTTGGAGAAGTCACCGCCCCAATAGTGTTTTAGTCTTTGCTCATTAACAATGAAGGTACCCTTAGTCTCGTGGCTTACTTGTATAGCTCCATATGGTAGAACCTTCGTGACAGTATGAGGATTCGACCACCTTGATCTTAGTTTTCCTGGGAAAAGCTTGAGTCTCGAGTTATACAATAGCATTTTCTGCCCCACTTCAAACTCTTGCCTCTGAATATGCATGTCGTGCCACTTCTTGGTTCGTTCATTGTAAAGTTTTGAATTTTCATAAGCTTCCATTCTAAACTCATCTAACTCATTAAGTTGTAGTAAACGCTTTTCACCGGCAGCGCTCAAGTCCATATTCAACTATTTCATAGCCCAGTATGCCCGGTGCTCCATTTCTAGTGGCAGATGGCACGCTTTTTCAAAGATTAGGTGGTATGGAGACATGCCGGTCGGGGTCTTGAATGCTGTTCTGTAAGCCCATAATGCATCGTCCAACTTTTTAGACCAATCCTTTCTAGATGAATTCACAGTGACTTCTAGTATTCTCGTCAGCTGTCGATTAGATACCTCAATTTGCCCGCTGGTTTGTGGATGATATGGAGTAGCAACGCGGTGTTTAACGCCATATTTATTCAGCAACTGCTCAAACTGGCGATTACAGAAATGCTTGCCCCGTCGCTGATTATAGCCCGCGGTGTACCATATCGGGTGAAAATATATTTCTTCAAGAACTCAATTACTGCCTTTGAGTCATTTGTTGGCAATGCAACTGCTTCCACCCATTTTGATACGTAATCCACTGCTACCAAGATATACTGATTTGAAAACGAAGGGGGGAAAGGTCCCATGAAGTCATTTCCCCAAACATCAAATATCTCCACTTCCAAAATGTTATTCAGTGGCATTTCATTCCTCCTCGAGATATTCCCAGTTCGTTGACATCGGTCACACCTCTTAACAAACTCAAATGTGTCTCTAAATAGTTTAGGCCAGTAGAACCCTGATTGTAGAATCTTTGCAGCTGTTTTTGAAGCCCCAAAGTGCCCTGTGTATGCAGATGAATGGCAGTGCTCGAAAATCTCATGTACTTCTTCCTCAGGTATGCATCTCCTTACTATCTGATCAGCCCCTCGCCTATAGAGAATTAAGTCCTTCCAAAAATAATACTTCAATTCGGCGAAGAACTTTTTCCTTTGGTGACTCGAGTAGTCCGGTGGTGGGATGGAACTGGCCAAGTAATTGACGATATCTGCATACCAAGGTGCTTCATCTACTCTCAACATTTGCTCATCTGGGAAGATCTCATTGATGTCCACTAATTCATCTGTCCCCCAGGCTCTAATCGGGATAGGTGATCCGCTACTACATTCTCACTGCCCTTCTTGTCTCGTATCTCGATATCGAATTCTTGCAGCAATAGCACCCAACGAATCAACCTCGACTTTGCATCCTTCTTTGTGAGTAGATATTTCAATGCAGCATGATCTGTGTAGTCTATAACTTTAGACCCAACAAGATATGACCTGAATTTGTCGAATGCATATACTACAGCCAAGAGCTCATTTTCAGTGGTTGCATAGTTGATTTGTGCTTCATTTGGAGTCCTACTTGCATAGTAAATTACGTGAAAGATTTTGTTTCTCCGATATCCTAATACTACACCCACGGCGTGATCACTTGCATCACACATCAATTCAAAAGGGAGTTCCCAGTCTAGTGCCACAATTACTGGTGCTATCGTAAGCTTCTCCTTTAAGGTGTTGAATGCTGTGAGGCATTCTTCATTAAACTCAAAGGTTACGTCTTTCATCAGCAGATTGCATAACGGTTTAGTGACCTTCGAGAAATCTTTTATAAATCTCCTGTCGAACCCCGCATGCCCCAAGAAACTACAAACTCCCTTAACTGATGGAGGTGGTGGTAGCTTCTCAATAACTTGAATTTTTGCCTTGTCCACCTTAATTCCTTTTGCTGAGATTCGATGCCAGAGTACAATGCCTTCTTGCACCATAAAGTGGCATTTCTCCCAATTTAAAACCAGGTTAGTCTCCTTGCGTCTCTGTAAGACCAAATTCAGGTGCTCTAAACATTCATCGAATGAAGATCCAAACACTGAGAAGTCGTCCATGAAAACTTCAATAAACCTTTCAATCATATCGGAGAATATTGCCATCGTACATCTCTGAAATGTGGCTGGAGCGTTGCAAAGACCAAAAGGCATCCTACGATAGGCAAAAGTACCATAGGGACAGGTGAAAGTGGTCTTCTCCTGATCTTCTGGTGCGACAGCTATCTGATTATAGCCCGGGTATCTATCTAGGAAACAGTAATGTGAATGTCCAGCCAATCTTTCTAACATCTGATCGATGAATAGGAGGGGAAAATGATCCTTTCGTGTGGCTGCATTGAGTTTGCGATAGTCGAAGCAAACTCTCCATCCCATAACTGTTCTGGTGGGAATTAATTCATTCTTCTCATTTTTCACCACTGTGATCCCCCTTTTTCGGTACCACTTGAACTGGGCTAATCCATGCACTATCTGAAATTGGGTAAATAATTCCTGCATCCAGTAATTTCAATATCTCTGCCCTGACCACTTCCTTCATGTTCAGATTTTAATCTTCTCTGACCCTCTATACTTGGCTTGCAATTTTTCTCCATTAGAATCTTATGCATGCACAGAGAAGGGCTGATTCCTTTAATATCAGTTATTGTCCACCCAATTGCCGTCTTGTTCTCTCTGAGTACCCTGAGCAATTTTTCTTCCTCCACCTCACTGACTGTATTCGAAATGATTACTGGAAGTGTATTTGACTCCCCCAAATATGCATATCTGAGATGTGGTGGTAGTTGCTTGAGTTCCAAAACTGGTGGCTGCTCAATGGAAGGTAGTGGCTTTGTGTTTCCCGTCCCCAGTTCCTCGAAGTGCCTCTTTCGGGTGTATGACGGGTTGGTCTCCAAAAATCTTGCACATGTTTCAACTTCAAGAGACTCTGACTGCACTGATTGGGATTATGCAATACATGCCTCATAGGCATCAGATGGACCATGTAGTAAGAATATTTCTTGTACTGCTTTGTCAATAATGTCAACTTGATAACAGATGTCAGATTCTGCTGGTAATTTCATTGCCTTGAATACATTAAATGATATCTGCTCCTCTCCCAATCTTAAAATCAACTGACCCCTTTGAACATCAATTAACGCTCTCCCTGTTGCCAGAAATGGTTTGCCAAGTATCAATGGGACGTCCTTGTCCTCTTCCATGTCCAGGATAAGAAAATTCACTGGGAATATGAACTTCTCAACCTTGATAAGCACATCTTCAATTATTCCTCTAGGATGTGTCAGTAACCTGTTAGCCAGCTGAAGTGTCACAGTGGTTGCTTTAGCTTCTCCCAAACTGAGTTTCCTGAAAACAGACAAAGGCATTAAATTAATACTTGCACCAAGGTTACATAACGCTTTATCGAAATATACTTCACCGATTTTGCAAGGAACAGTAAAACTCCCTGGATCTTTTAGGTTTGGTGGAAGCTTATTCTGGATCCTGGCACTACATTCCTCCGTAAGCATAACTGTCTTATGGTCTTCCAGCTTGCATTTATTTGATATGATATCCTTCAGAAATTTCACGTAGCTAGGCATCTGGAACAGTGCATCAGCTAGTGGGATGTTGATATGGAGCTTTTTGAAGACTTCTAGAGATTTTTTGTATTGTTGCTCCACTTTTTGCTTCTTCAAGCGCTGTGGAAAGGGAATCGAAGGCTCGTAGGAGTTGACTGTGACTTTGGCCTTATCTTGTGACTCTTCTAAATTTTCCTTTAAACTTAATTCCTTTACAACAGTCTCTTCTTCAGCGGGGGAAGATGTTTCTCCAATCACACCCGATCTCTTGACATGGATTTCAGGCAATTGCACTCTACTTCGAGTTGTAATGGCCTTGGCTTGCTCTTTAGGATTGAGTTCTATATTACTTGGTAAGTTACCTGGCGTTTTGCCAGTCAATGCGATGGCTAGCTGTCCCATCCGAGTTTCCAAATTTTTGATGGTTGCATTTTGATTTTGAAGTGTAGCTTCGGCCTTCTCCATGAATTTTCATATCATATCTTCCAATTGAGGCCTCTTCTCTTGTTGTTGAAATTGCCCTGTGGCTTATTCTGATTCTGGTTGCTCCAAGAGAAGTTGGGATGCTTCTTCCAGCTGGGATTGAAAGTCTCTCCATATTGATTGTGTTGCTGGCATTGTCCCCACTATGCGTAATCTGCTTGCTCAATTCCTTGCATGAGTATTGGGCAATCTGATGTTTTGTGCTCGACTCCACATTCCTCACAATTGATCTTCTTAGCTTGTGATATGCTTTCCACCTCGTGATACAAAGAGTCAATTTTTGCAGATATTGCTGAATAAGAGTCCACCTCGTAGACACCTGGAGTTTTCTTTGGGATAGCCCTCTCAGAAGATCACATGGCTGATGTGGTAGTCATTCGCTCAAATAATTCCAATGCCCCATCAACTGTTCGTGTGGATATTGAGTCATCTGATGCTAAATCCACCATGTTCTTATGGTATGGAAGTAATCCTGTGTAGAATAATCGAATCTGGGTCTTTTTATCGAACCCATGCTGAGGGCATTTTCGGAGCATGTTTTTAAATTTGTTCCAGGCTTCGTCAAATGATTCATTCTCTCCTTGATTGAATACTGATATATCATGTCTCAACTTCGCTATCTTGGCTGGGGAGAAGAACTTTGTGTAGAATTTGTGTGCCAGCTCATTCCATGTAGTGATACTTGCAATCAGGAGTGAATCTAACCATTCAAGTGCTCTGTCTCGTAACGTATGTGGAAAAAGCCTTAATCTGATAGCGTCATCCGAAATCCCTTGATATCTGAAATGTTGACACATATATAGAAATCGAGGTACGTGTGTATGTGGATTCTCCTCGGCTTTACCATAGAATTGGTGTCCATTTTGAAACAGCTGTATTACATTGGTCTTCAATTAAAAGTTAGGCTGCCCAAACGGTGGATATACAATGTTGGATTGGCTTTGAATAACTTGAGGAGTCAAGAAGTCTCCCAGAATTTCATTTCCTTCATCCACTGCCTCTCCTTCGTTAGCTTGAATAATAGGATTGTTTAATTCGTTGGCCATTTGTACTTGTGCTTCGCGATGATCTCTTTGTCGTCGATGAAAGGTGCGCTTAATTTCAGGATCAGTTGGAATCAGTTCTCCTCCAGGCAATCGTGAGATGCAAATCTGAGAATTAAAACCATTACGAGCACTGAGATTCAAACAATTTAAATAACTAAAACACAAATAAAGGATAATAACCCTAAATAAAAATAGAAATAAAAAAAATAAAATTATGCTAGCAAAATAAAAATTGAGTTCGAATTAGTGCCTCGAGAAATAAAATTAAACTAAACTCAATCCCTGGCAACGGCGCCAAAAACTTGTTCGCGAAATTATTTCTTTCGATTTTAAACC
This sequence comes from Olea europaea var. sylvestris, assembly GCF_002742605.1. NCBI lineage: Eukaryota > Viridiplantae > Streptophyta > Magnoliopsida > Lamiales > Oleaceae > Olea > Olea europaea. Next base: position 44,219 of record NW_019265383.1, read on the forward strand.
ACCGCAAGTATACGGTTCGTTAACAAGTAATAAAGTGGATTCAATGAGTCCGAATATCGTCCCACAGAGATTGATTAGTTCAAATTTTATCTGCCTTAGCCTTAACCGAAACTAAATTACCGAAGTGAATGTAGACCTAATTGAACCTCAATTATGCAATCTTTTATGATTAAATTAAAATTAATATGCAAAACAATAAATTAAACTCAAGAATGAAATCTAAAAGTTGAGAACGCACTTGTTATAATTATTAGGAATGAAATACGCTAGGATCACAAATTCCCATGCAATTATCACTTTAACCCTAGTTTCACAATATAACAACACATTTCAATTTTGACGAATCAATGTTCCTAAGTCTATCCAATACTCTCTCTCGAGATGTATCAAACCTATCTCTACATACCACCGGTCTATTTCTATGACAATAGCATATGTAAAAATGCATGCGATTTTATGAACATTTAAAGATTCATGTAGAGTATAGCGGGATATTTCTATCCACTATCATATCCTATGATGATTTATATTATGTCAAATCTATTCAAAGTCTCTCAAATGCAAGAATAAATCACTTAAATTCCCACAATTACGAGCCCTTAATTGCGGAAACATTAATTGCATATAAATCATTCAACATAATAAAAATTGTGTCTTAACATCAAATTGCAAAACTAGAATATTAAAATTCAAATCACATGGTTCATCGATCTCCTAGCATAATAAAAATCTAGCTTAGCATGCTTAAAATAACAAAATACATCAAAGTTTGTATATAAGACATCATCGGGTTATAAAACTTGAATAAATCTTGAAGTTCTTCATGCCAATCTTTATTCTTGCGCTCAAATCCTCTCCAAGAGTTGTTTCTCGGCTTTCAATTACGTTCTAGGCATCTCTGGAATGTTTTTGATATTTATATCCCATGTAAAATTAGGTTTCTATAGGTATTTCAATCGTATAAGGAAAGAAAAGATTTGCGCTGAAATTGTACCATGCGACCGCATGTTTTAATCCGTGCAGTCGCATGGTTATCCTCTTTTTCCAGTTGAATTCCCTGCATCACTTCGTGCGGCCGTACGACTTTTCTACCATGCGACCGCATGGTAGAATTAATCTTTCATTTCCTACAATTTGGTCCTTTTACTTTAATCTTTCACTTCTTTGCATCTTTTCTTCATTCTTCACATTCCATCATCCCAAAATGTCATCAATTTGTATTTGGCAAACTCAATTTCTTGATTTGTTCATCGGGTCAACTTTTGGGTAATTGCACCTTGGTCCTTGAACTTTCACTTTGTGTCATTTTAGTCATTTTTCGCGTCTTTTCTCATGTATTTCACCATGTTCATCGGTGTTACCTACAATTCACAAATGTAATGAAATTAAGTCACAATTCAATCATTTTATTCGGTGGACAAAGGTGATAATTGACTTGAAGATGGAAATTTTGGTACATGGGTTATATGCTTATATGTGGAAATTGGTGAGTAATAGATGTGTATGAGATTGATGAGCTAGGAAATAGTGATTTAGGAAGGGGGCAAAGGGTTGGCCTTGCACAATGTTGATAGATCGAAAGCTCTGATACCATGAAGAAGTTAATAAATTTGAAAAGTATTGTATTCTTTTTCATTGATCTTTGATCTATTTAGACAAGTAATATTGAGATAAATGATGAATGTTAATCTAATCTAAATTAATATAGATGTTAATAGTTACGAGATAATTTAATCAATTCTCATTGAATTTTAACATTTTACTACTTACTCAATTATCCTTGAGAGGTCTCACAATGCTTACTCTTTTTTCAAGTAAATTACACGCCCGTCACCTGTTAAGTAATCTTTTCAAATTGTGGGTGGAAAATTGCATGTGGCAAAAGACAGTAATACATGGCTTGTTGATGGCATCAACCATGTCTTGTAAGTCTCCTTAAGTGATCTAAACATGCTTTAATCAACAAAATAACATTTAAATCAGTGTGAAATAAATTGGATCGAAAACGTACCTCCCGCCATTGCCGTTCTTGACACACTCACTCGAGCTTGTAGGTAGTGTTTAGTTTCGGGTTAAGGCTCTTCTAAGCCCTCTTTCGCACTGCTTAGATGATGTATACAAACTGAACATGAAATGAGCTTAGGAATCTTCTGAATGAATTTCAACGTCTTTTATGAATGCTTTACCCATCACAAAGCGATTTTTGCACATCCTCTGATAATAGGTGGTTACCAAACTTGATTTTTAAACATTGGGTCAGTTGCTAAAGTAGTGGATATGGGATATGTGGAACACTCTTGAGTCGATTATAATCCAACATGTCCAAGTCACAAAAAATGCACAACAAAACATGATTTTCCCTTCCTCAATTGCAACACGCCTAATTCCAAACCCCCAAACCAGAATTCCAATTAGCAAGATGTGGGTTCAAAATTCAAATGGAATCAATTGAATTACAAATTTCAATGGAGGATTCAATAGCTTCTTCCCAATATTCTAGGAGGCAATTTGTTGGTGGGGAGAATTCTCAGAGGTAGAGTTGAAGATGCGAAGAAGAGTGAAGTTTCATCATATTGCACTTGGTGTCTTGCTGATGGGGATTTTTAATTACTCCATAATTACATGATTTGATGTTGTTGGGTCTTGGCTTTGATCGACAGAGTAGGGGTTGAAAATGCTCTAATTTTTTCCCCCTTGTAATGCATTTCATAAGGTGGAGAAAATGTGACAGCTAGTTTTTCTGTTCAGTTTAGACGTAGTAGAATAGCTCCTTTGTTGTAATTCGTACTTGTTGTAGTTTGTAATAGTTGAAACTTGGCTTTATGAACTTTGTATTATTCGGAATATGTTGAATGAATGAATCATCTTCTAAGTGCAAAATGTTTTCTCGTTTTGGGCTGAGTTTGGTAGTTTTAATAGTTGGGCAATATTGTGTGTGAATTAGAAAGTTACTTTTGTAGATATTGAAAATTTGGATTGAGTGAGGTGCATAAATGTCAACTTTTGCATCCCTGTAAGAGTATTTATAAGCAATTTGATTCAAATTCAATAGTCTATTAATCATTCTAAGTGCAGGCTCTAGCTACTCTTATGTGTTCTAGAGCTTCGATGACCAAAGAGTGCATTTAATATCTTTTGGTACTTCAATTTTTTGAAAATTACTATATTAAGTACCATAACTTGATATTCCCTTTTATTACAGTTAATGATTTTGTTAACCTTAAATCATTTAAGAAACGTAATGGTGGCAGAATTTCATCAAATATCATATTGGAACTTCACAGGTAATCTTCTTTTGCATGTCGACTTCTAATTGTTTTGGGATTTAATCTTTTTTGAATAATTAGATAAAACTTCTTTACCCATAAAAGAGATTTATTCTTTTTGGTGGTTTAAACAATTATTCGTTCCAAAATTATTCCTTTCAACAGTTTATTGTCAAATACATATTGTGGCTCTAAACTACAACCATTCGAAACATAGGTTGGCAATCAAAAATCAATTCTACTAAGTCGCTCCACTCTTTCTTGCCGTTGGATGTGTAAAGGGTACTAATCCTTTTACCACTCTTGTGTGCTTTGCCCTATTAGCCCTCTTTTTCACATTTTCTTGGGCTTCCTCAAAAAAATCGTCAACCATGTTGGCTTCTATTTCCAAAAAATTGTTTAACTACTTTTTTAAATTCTTCTGTTTTTGAACTCTTTCCCAATCTCTAGTTATGGATTAAACTTCACAATTTCAGCATCATAAGTGGAAAAATGATAATTATTTTCCTCACCTATAGAATGATCAGTACGCAACTCCTCAAAATATGGGTAATATGGATTATCCAATTTTGAGCTGTATTCAGACCAACCACAACTCTTTCTATGGCATTTCTCTAATAACGAAAATCACCATCATTCACATCATCCTCCGAGTCATTTAACTGGCACTCAAGAGGCACCAAATCTTCACCCTTAGTCTTCGTGTTTGGAATGCAGAAAACTAGGATTAAGGTTTGCTATGTACATATTTAATCTTATTATAAAAATTAAGAATATCTGTAAACATAAAATCTACAATCATTAATCATCACTGTATTATAGCAGAAGTATATTTAGGGTTTCATATATGCCTTTTGAATTCGATTAAAAACTGCAATATTCCAGAACATCCAGTGTAGAATCATTTAGATACCCGTCAAATTATTATTATTATTATTATTTACTTTAGGCCCACAAGCAAACAAAGAATGTTCCAACAAAATAATATAAAAATTTACCTCATCGTAGTACCTCGCATTCTCTATGAGAGCCTCGTGTGTTACTTATGCCCTCCATTATCTAGACAAGAAAAGAATGCCCAAGCCTAATAGTGTATTAAAGTTGATTTCAAGGACAATTTTGAAGAAATTGATAGAAACTTTTTTGCAATAATCCTTTTGTTGAACTAATTAGGGCTCGACAAAAGATACCTCCAGACACCCAATACCAACAGAAGACGTGTTAGTAGAATGAATAAGCTATTTATGACATAGATGAAGGCCATTGCCTCTGATAAGTAGAATGTCCTTATATGACTAATTTGTCTTGTAACACTCTGTTAACCCAATAACGTGATCCGATAACCTAAGTAAAATGACTTTGTTGCCTCTATTTTGATCTATTGTTTAAGCAAAAAGAAAGGTCAATTATTCTCGAATCAACAATGCCACATCTGTGACACCCCAAATCCGGATACCTAGATTTGGAGATATTATCGTTTAACTTTCTCTTGACATCATAAATGCAAAAGCGAATTAAATTTTTCCTTAAAGAACAAAATTCGTTTTACATCATATCTAAGGGATTCCTAGGTTCGGGCAAATTGAACATCAATGACTTATTATTTCAAAATAATTTGTGCTTAATAAGATATATAACAATACAAATTGAATGTCAACTTTAACTACAAAAATGAATTCAGCAATTAAATGTGATAGTACTAAGTCCGTGACACCACACGCCATCAACTCTAATCGTCCTGCCTTCATCATCTGAAAATAGGTAAGGATAATGTGAGATGAGTTAACGCTCAGTAAGCAAACTCCATACACATGATGCATGTTGATGACATGCATATGCGTTACTTTAAAATGAAAGACATTTCTCAATATGTATCCACATCCTTTCATTTCTTTAATAACATTAAAGCCGTGAGCTCACTTGATGTATCTCTTATAGCCAATCAGGATGCAGTGGACCATGTTATTTGGAACTCGATGGAATTCTATTGGTAGTACTGCAAAGTAGGTAACATTAACATTAACATTCATCATTAAACATTAATCATTGTTCGGATGCGTCAGTCCCCTACGCTCCTCTTCCCCTTCATACCTTCATGGCATAGACATACATCTTGTAATATAAATATTCGGGATACATATCTTTAAACATTTATTGAGTCAAGACATTTGGAAACATTTTATTATTTAAAACTTCATGTATGCTTATGAATGCGTTGACATGCATGAGTATGTATGAAACATACATGAAATAAAACGTAACAATTAAACATCATGATCACATAATAGCAAATTTATATAACACATTCATACATTTAATAATATCACATGTTATAAAGACAAGGGAAGGTTTACTTTCCTGAAGTTCTTAGCCATTAGTTTCAAAATGGCAACTGGAGTGTTCTTAACCGTCCACAAAGTCAATGTGCCCAAATCCTAATTCATCCATTTATTTAGAAACTATAACAATTCTCATTCCTAATTATGCTAATGTTCTATTAAGTTAGATTTATATAGTATTGATGTCGTTATCATTTAATACTATTTGAAAGTTTAAGGATGCACGAGAAAACTAATTAATTATATATATAAAAGAAGACTTAATATTCAAGGTTCTAAGGATCAATCAAAAAATTTGACAACGGGTCTTACTATTGAAAAGCAATTTTGACTTGTATAGGTGCTAATATAATATAGGTGCTATTGTTTTAATTTGTCACAGGTAGAAAATACTAGCTTTTACTTTCTAAATTAATTGATGACAGATTCGAAGGCAGAAAGACATTGCAAGGCAAGTAAGGAACATAAAATTGAAATCCCAGATTTTATTAAAAACTGCTTTGATGAAAAACAAACAGGATTTGCATAAATTTAAGATTTAATACATGTAACACTTTAATGCATTTAAATTTGTTGGGAATAATTTATCAAATCTCAATTAACTGGGCGATATAATTGATAAACAGAAAGGCCACAAACAGCAAGACAAAAATACATCTTTATTTCAAATTCAGCATTTGGTAATGGGGTTTAACAAAAAGATGAGAACGTATATATACACAAAATAATCTTCCGATGTGTGTATAACTATCTAAAATGGATTACTACTTAAAAGATTCAATTCAAGATTCTCTTGGCTCAATAACGCAAACTTAACCATAAAATAATATCAGAACAAAATACTCATAATAATACCTTAGAGTGAAAATCCAAGTCCAAGAAGATGAGGCGGCACAGATAGGGACTTCTTATAAGACCTGAAGTGTCGTGATTTACGTCCATTAACTCTTGCACTTTCATGACTAATTAACACCTAAATATGCTAAGTACCATTATATTGTGATTTAGGTTGCATTTGGATGATCATGGTATAAAACAGAAGGAAAAAACGAAAAATGACCTAAATAAATGAAATCAAATGTTCAAGGACTAAAATGCAAATATACAGAAGTTGAACCGGAAGGTGAAATGAAGGAATGAGAATTTTGAAAGTCAATTGATGGAAGACTTAAAGTGTTGGAAGAAGGAAAACAAGAAAAAGAGGCCAAGTAAAGAGAAGATGAAAGCTCAGGGACCAAGTTACAATAATCCTTAGATGAGACGAGCAATGGAATGAAGATTCAAAAGTGTTAGAAGTTAAGTGGATGAGGAAAGAAGTCATAGGGATGAAATTCAATCAAAGTATAATCACACATCAATTTACAATCGAAAAGCTTATACACCGATTTTCAGCATCATATTAGGACCCATTTTTGACATGGTAAACAATTGAATTGGAAGATAATGTCTAAAGAAAATTGTAGCCCTTTGAGTTAGTTTCCCAACACACTTTGAATCACCTCAATCGGACACCGAAATAGAAAGTTATGATCAAAATACTAAAAACTGTCCAGCAGAAAACCTGTTGTTCTAATCCAATGCGGTCGCATTCTAAACTTCAAAGAACTTTTGGGCTGCAAATCATTGTTCTATGCGATCGCAACACTTATAATTATGCGGTCGCATAGTTCATTTCCGACACGTGATTTTTAGTTTCCTAATTTGAATCAAATACCTACGAAAATAAATTTTGTACACCATATATAAGCACCAAATCTCGTCCAAAACAGAGAGAATGCCCCTAACCCTATTTTTCTCTCTTTGTGCTCAAGATCTATGATGTGCAACTAATTTCTTTTATTTGATCGAAGGAGACGGAAGACTTGTAACAGTTATAACTGTGAAATCCACCTGATTTTTATTGATTAATGCATATACTTAGTATTAAATCTTCTTCTACAATTATTTTTATGATTGTTTATGTTTGATTTTTAGAGTGCACGCTAGGTTATTAATCTCAATAATCTATAGCTAAGTTGAATTTTAAAACTGTAATTATTGATTGGTTTAACTTATGAAGCAACTAAGATACGATAATTTACTAGTTGGAAATTATTAAATCTTAGGGTGAAGATTTATATAGGTTAAATGCAAATGTTTGACTGGTGTTATCTAGTTCATTGATTTCTCAAACTCGCAGAGCCAATTAGTAAATTAAATTCTCGCGCTTATCTAGGATTGTTTGATAATGAAGATTAATTAGATCGCTTGTTTCTAATTAATTAAAACTAAGGAGAAATAGGAAAATTGTTTCGAATGGAAAATTTAATTTTTCACAATGAATGCTAAAATTATGAATTGATGGTTATTTGTAGATCAATGACTGGCTATTAATTTCCAACGGTGGATGTTGACTTAGATCAATGTTTGTTTTATTGTTTATATTTGATTCGGTGAGTTGTGTTATTTCAAGAATTCAAATCCTCTCCCCCCCCCCCCTTTCAGTTAATATAGTATAAAAAGTAAATTAATCACTCTTCGCATGATCGACCCTTACTTCCACTACTACATTAACTTTAAGAAATATATGTTTTAATTTGGAGTGCCTACGACAGCACGCACCATCTTCATATTGGATTTAAATGTGTTTTGTTTCAAGAGAATGAGTAGTGATTTGGTTTTTCCTAATGTGTTAAATATGAGCTAAATGTCTGTTTTTAGAAGATTGAAATTTGGGATAAAATTTGTGCAATTTAGATGATTTTAGTTCAACTGCATTGGCTCGATTCCTTATTCAAAGGCTAAAATCACGTGGTATATACAAATTATGTAAACTTAATATAAAGGAGACATACAAGGACATGACTAATTGCAAAATACCAAAAATGGCTAGTCGTAAATAAATAAATATATATTATGTAAAATCTACTTTTAAATTTTAAACAAATCACAAGTATTAAAATAATAATAATAATAATAATAATAATAATAATAATAATAATAATAATAATAATAATAATAATAATAATAATAATAATAATAATAATAATAATTTACTAGTCACGAGGATCGCATAGAGCATCCAAAGCACATTCTACTGTATCAACATAATTAATCATCACTATGATAATCATAGTAATTTAATATTAAATGTAACATAAATGCAACCATTCAGATAAACATGATAATCACAAGAAATAAGCCTTTGGCGTTACAACATCCTACCCCTTAAAATAAATTCCGTCCTCGAAATTACAATAAGCCAAATAAACATGGGTACTTTGCACATATCACGCCATCATGGTCCTATGTTGGCTTCTCCACTACAAAATTCTCGAGATTTAATTTTTATTTTGAACTTGAATTCGACCGTATTGGGTGACCACCCCAACAAGGCATAGGTGCGTCTCCCAAACTCATATGTATTACTTGACAAGACAAATTGAGTTTATCAACTAATCAAACTAGTTCTTCATCGAACTTTTCTTTGGTCATCCTTAGTTTACTTTTGAGATTGGAGATGAGGCTAAAACTTCTCCAACATACCTAAAATAGTATAAGTTTGGAAACATGGGTTGAAACTCTTTGTCGAACTCAATTAAGGGAAAAATCAGTAATATATATGTTATTATAATTGATATTAGGATCTTACATTTGATTTATCCAATAAAGTCTAATACTTGATTAGATTCAATAGGTATAAACAGAAAATTCTAATAATTGAGATTACGATCTTACATTTAATTCATCCAATCAAGTCTGATACTTGAATAGATTCAATAGGTATAGACAGAAAATTCTCAATGAAACAATGTCGTGAAAAATGGGTTGAAGACGTGAGTTTGGATTTGAAAGTCGTAAGTTTCATTTCAAGTTGTCAAGACTTAACAGAACAAAGTTTGCCGCATATGATTTCTATTTTTCATCTGTAGTTTTTCGTGCATTTGGAGAGATGTGAGTTAAACAAGTTGTGGATGGATAATTATATAGAAAGATGCATGAGCATTGGGTAATTCATTAAAAGATAAGTAAATAGTGACAATATTGAAATTCAGTGAGTGTTGACTAAGTTTAGTCTTAGTCACTGTAATCACAAAGCAATACGATTTATCTGATATACTAGATATTAGTTGTTATAGATGATCACAAAGCAATTCAATTAATTACAACCAAATCTATTATAAATTATTATCCTTTTAAATTTTAACATTGGCTTCTGTATTCAATTCAAACCCGTGAGTTCACAAGCAAAATAAGGAACCTTTATCACTAAACAAATTTTATTTTTTAACCCTTAAACTTAAGTTAATTTATGTTTTAAACTTAAAATTGTTTTTTATCCCTTTCCAAGTAACTTGATTAATCACCGTCATTAAATATAAGCCATTCCCAGTCCAATCTGGGCCCAAACCCATCCCATTTTCTCTCTCTCTTTTTTTTATTATTATTAGGGAAAAATACATAATTACAATACTTTAAGTATACTATTTCACATTTAACAAACTTATAAAAATATTTCAAAAATCAGGTTATGAATTACAATAATAATAGAAATCCAATTCAACTCTAATCTCTACACAAATACCCCAATCCGTCTTCCACCATATCCACCCCATTACCAGGATACATCCATGGCGATGATAACCACACCATCCATACTCACCCATGGCGAATCTCTACTCAAATTCTCTCTCTAAAGAAATAACCACACAAATGCATACATCTATGGCTAGAATAATCCCTATGGCTTCATTAATTAGACCCTCGCTCTCCTATTTCAGGTCTCGCTTTGCTTACATATTCATAGTGTTGTTTTAATCCGCAGCTGCTTGGAGATGGAAATAATGGGGATAAGGGGCTGCCTATGTTCGTAGGCAACATTTGGAATCGCCAAAATGAAGAGCAAGAGCAGCTCCGTTTAAATAAAGAGATCGATAGCATACGTACTCGCTTCAAGAATGGAAAGGCAAATTGTAAAACACAAACATTTGCACGTATATGCATTTGGGCAAGTATATGGGTTTGCTAATTTAACTATTTGACCAACTTAAATTGTTCTTTTGGAATGTAGATTTTTTGATTTAGTAATCTGACATGAGTGGTAGGTGAAGATCGATGAAATTAGCATGGGAATATATATCTGGATCTGGTTAATTGTCCACGAAAATTCGAGTTGTGAAGCAAAGAAATCTAAAAATTTCACTATACACTGTGGAAAATATTATCGTCAAAATCAATGGAAATGGAGCTGTTCTTGGCATTGAGAATCGGCATTGGCACAGAATTTGTATAGTAAGCTAGTATCAGCCTAATTTTTTTATTTGTGAGGGTTGCTGCAGTGTATGTGATTTCATTTGTCTTTGCACTTTAGATCTTTATCTTGTGTAAAAATGGAAGCTTGCTTCCATTAGACGTGATGGTAAATACAAATCCTATTTTCATTAGAAAATATAGATCATGTGATATGGGTGACAGAATCGATAAACTTTGTGCTAAAGAAAATGGTGTGGTTTGTGATTAATGGAAATTATATCATTTGTTGGTGAGATTGGCCCTCAAATTCAAGGGAAACGGTGTGATCTGTCACCCAATGAAAATATTAGTGATCATGACCAATTAATTGTATAATTTGTAATTAATAAATTACTTGTGACCTATTAATTATTTAATTTATGACATCATATGTGATTGTGACTCATAAATTGTGTCGTAGGTAGTAACCTTGCATACTTGTGACTTAGCATGTGACTGTAATCCATGAATTATGTGCCATATGATTATAACCTGTTTAATTTCAATTATATACCACAACATTTATTAAAGTCACAAATCTGACTTAATTTTTGAATGGTCACAACCACTCTTACATATCTCTCTAAAATCATCATCATCATCATCATCATCATTATTATTATTATTATTCCAAAAATTAGGTTGTCACATTTTGAGACTTCTTATAAAATTAATTTAATTAATTAGATCACAGTCACAATAACACATAATTTATAGTCATGTTCACTTACGGCAAATCATACAAGATCACGGTAATAAAAACATAATTTGTAAGTCACAAATTATTTATTGGTTACAATTTACCAAATCAACTGGTCACAACTCATTGTATTGTCACAAATTATCAAATTAATAGATCATAATTTATTTTTCGATCACAAATACATAAATCATGGGTCACAATTACAAATTTAGTTATAATCACATATTTTGAGTTCAAGTAATATTTATTGGTCATAATTACTAGTTTTATTGGTTACAATTGCTCAATAACTAATCATGGCTTATTTTTTGATATCAAATCACAAAATGTATAAGTCAAAACTTATTTCACCATCACACATTATCAAATTAATTGGTTATAAGTTATTTCTTGATCATAATTATTAAATTAATTGGTTATATCTTATCTATCGATCACAAAATCACAAATTGCATGTCACAATTGTAAATTTAGTACCAAAATAACACATTTTATAGGTCACATATTATTCGATCAAATTATCAAATAAATTAATTATAACTTATTTATCGGTCACAAAGACACAAATTATAGGTCAACAAATTTAATCATAATCACATATTCTTTGATTATATATTATTTATTAGTCACAATTACTTGTTTTATTCGTCACAATTACTCAATAACTGGTCAAAATTACCCGATAATTGGTCAAGACTTAATTCTCGATCAAAAATCATAAAATGTCACAAATTATCAAATTAATTGATCATAAGTTATTTTATTGATCATGAAACCGCAAAATGTAGGTAACAAATTATCAAATTGATTACTCAGAAGTTGTTTATCGATCAAGAAATGACAAATTGTAGGTCACAATTACAAATTTATCACACGTTTTTGTATCATATATTATTTAATCAAATTAATTTATTAATTTATTAATCTCAACGACACAAATTTTAGATCATAATTACATATTTTTTAGACCACGTATTATTTATTTGTCATAAATTACTCGTTTTATTGGTCAAAATTATTCAATACTTGGTCACGACTTATTTTTCTATCACAAGTCACAAAATGTATAGGTGACAACTTACTTTACGATCAGAAATTATCAAATTAATTAATCACAAGTCAATTCTCGACTACGGATCACAAAATATATAGGTCACTACCTATTTCATGACCGGGACTCCACATAATGGCTCATGTGTTATTTTTTCAAAGATATTTAATGGTTGAGATAGGCTAAATCTTTGAGCAAGGAGTCAACCTCCATAGTTGAGATCTACGAGTTTTATTATAGAGATGTCTCATTATTTGTTGGAGCCTCCTCTCGATTAAAAACAATATTGTAAATTTTATTCAAAAATCAAGTGGTCGCATTTTGTGGCACTTGATAAAAGTTTGGTCACATTTTGTAACCCCCTGATAAAAGATTATGATTAATAATTACACGATCATAATCACGCATAACTTATGGTCACGATCACGTATTAGTTACAAATTACATAAAATCATAGTATTATTTTGTGAATCACAATTATAAATTTAGTCAAAAATTAGGTCACAATTATTTTGTGGATCACAATTATTGATCACAAATACCCAGTCACAAAAGCTATTCATCACACCCCAACCTCACTCCACTCCATTCCCATGAATTACATTGCAGAATTCACTGTCACTAAGCCACTACTGAGTTTTACAGGGACGATTGAATTACTGCCTCACGGTGAACAAATTGTTTAGGTATATTATGTCCAAACATAGGCTATTCAGTAGTATGCATTGGACTCTTTATAGTGCTTTCCACCCCCGACAGAAAATGGAGTTTTTGAGAAGTCAAACTCTGGCATCTACCACACCACCATCAGAACATCCTATATCTTATCGTCTCTGTCTCTTGTCTCTACATCCACTACAGCCACCACCTCAAATAGCTAACCACAACCACCACTTTCACCTACAATCTTCAAGCTGGTTAAAGAAATCCCTAATTCAAACTTGACATTACAGTCATCACCACCACCTAAAATCATCCACAATCACCACCTCATACCCCTAACCACAACCACCACCTTCACTTACAACCATCCTGCTGGTTATAGAAATTCCTAACTTGAACAAAAATGCAACCCAAACCTTAATCCCACTCCACCATCGAGGTCTTGGCTGCCGACGAAATCGAGACATTTCACCCACGTGAAAATCATTTTCCCCACAAATCTCAAAGTTCTTGGCTGCCACACAGAATCGAGACATTTCTCTTTCAGCACAGTCCAGGAGCTTCTAAGCCATATGACGGCACTGCTCGCTGATTCTCCATCCTTTATCATTACATTCATCAGAAATTCACCCTTTATGCCTCAAATCTTACCGTTGATTTTGGCCAACCCTGAAGTCCCAGGAGTTCATCTCCATGCTCTGCCTCGAAGTACTAGATATTCCTCTTCTCCACATTGAGAGCTACGACGTTACTAGGTGTTGATTTAGGGCTTCGTAGAGAGGATCAGTGAAGGGAGTTTTGGTTTATTGGGGTTTGACGGGTGGGGGTGCATGGGATGGGCGCGGTGTTGGGTAGGGTGATTTGGTGTGTAATACCTGACTTTTGAAATAATTAACTTAAATCTTGATTTCTGAAATGTAAAGTTAAATAGCAGGCTATGAGGTAATTTTCCCTTATTATTATTTTTAAAATTTTGAGCTTTTCAGTTGTTTACAGCCCAAATTCTAATTTACCTCAACCAAAAAGAAAAATTTGAACTAAAAGAAAAACTTATAACCCATTATTGACCTAGCCCAATTCCTCAAATCCAAACCTAGACATTGCATCCTGGCCTCTTTTGCGACTATTGAACCTCAAAATAATCTCAATTCAAGCAATCAACAGAAATTTAACACAACAATGACACTGAATGCTAATACCCAATGAAATTAGCTGCATAAAAATGAAAAGTTACAACTAGAGATGATAGAGAAAAAAGGGGAGGGAGGGAGAGAGAGAGAGAGAGATAGATAGGAAGGGAAAAGAATTGGGGGATAAGGAAGGAAATCACGTCAAAATTACACACCCATACTTTCCCTCCATCGGGTTATAATAAGTGGAAGAAACGTGTTTGGAAGTGATAAAATGCACTTCTAATTACAGTTACTAAGACTACCAAAATGACACCGTTTTCATTAGCCTTCAAATATCAGTTGCAACCATTTTTTCTTCCTTCCTTCCTTCATCTACTGTTCATTCTTCCTCTTTCCTTCTTCTGTTACTCCTTAGCTTCTTTTGGCTCCATTTCCATAGATTCTCATCTCCCTCATAAAATCCCTTCCCTTTAGACCAACCTTGTTCTCAAGGTTCAAATGGAAGAGATTCTCTTGAGATTTGTGTTTCTAGGATATCAAGAACTGGAATTTCTCTTTTACTAATCTTATTCCTGAGTAAGGAAATATGGAAAACACGATGAATTTGAGGCCACGCTGGTAGTTCGACTTTATATACAACTTTTCCAATTCCCTGGATAACCTGATAATGCCCATAATACTTCGTTGCCAATTTCTTGTTCACCCTTTTAACTACAGAATTTTGAGCATAGGGGTAGATTTTGAGGTACACCCAGTCTCCCACTTGAAATGCTCTTTCACTTCTATGCTTGTCCACATATTGTTTCATTCGAGCTCTAGCTTGTGCCAAATTTTGTTTTAGGTTTTGACCCATTTTGTGCCTTTTTGCCAACAAGTCTTCAACTATAGTTACATTGATGTGCTGGGTAAAGCCCTAGAGACAATTGAGGAGGTTTGATTCCATAAAATGCCTCAAATAGTGTCAATCCAGTTGAAATGTGGGAAGTGGTGTTGTACCACCATTTAGCTAAGCTAATCCATTTGATCTAGTGCTTAGGTTGTCTATATACCATGCATCTAAGGTACATTTCCAGGCACTAATTTAGCCTCTTCACTTGCCTATCCGTTTGGGGATGGTAAGCTAAGCTTAATTATAGTTTACTAACATCTGATTGAATAATTCTTGCCAGAAAACATTTGTGAATATTTTGTTTCTATTCGAGATAATGCTTTGTGGCATGTCATGAAGCTTCTATATATATATATAAATATATACACACACACACTACAGCCAAGATAACATTTTTGGTTCCATAAGTAGGTAATCCCTCAATAAAGTCCATGGCCATATGGCTCTAGGCATATTGCAATTTAGGCAATGGTTGTAATAATTCAAGATATGCAACTTGTCCTCATTTGCGTCTTTGCCAAGTATCGCATTCTAAGACCCCTTGTTTGATTTCTTTCACCTTACTAGGCCAAAAAAAATGTTGGTTGGCTCTATGAATACTAGATTGTATCCCTTAATGTCCACCTTCTTGGGATGAATGTATAGCCCCAATTAATTTCTTCTTTATTCTATCCCCAGATCCAATATATATTTTCGATTGGTAATTGAGCAGCCCATACTTGTATATGAAATCTATACTTGATCTTTCATTGAAGAGTAATGCGATTATCTAGCTCCTAGCCTTTTCATCCCTTTGATAGTTGGCTGTGAATTCTTGAACCCAAGTTGGTGCCATAGTTGTGATAGTTAAACACTCAACATCATTAGTGTTTTCCCTTCGAGATAGTATATCAGTCACCTTGTTATCTACCTCCTTTTTATATTGGATTTCATAGCTTCGCCCAAGTAGCTTTGTTAGCCAAATTTATTAGGTATGGAGCGAGGAAGGTAAAAGAAATCAATACCTAAAGGCATGGTCATGAGTCAGTAGGATTCCACTGGAAGAAAAAAGGGAAATAAAAACTTATAATTGATTTCTGAATTACTGCACAGAATTACAAGAACAGGGAAGTAAACTAGAATATTCTTTACTCAATGATTCCCACGAACTTAAGATTTAGGCAACCCTTTCCCTTGGCCTTTGTGTTGCAAGGCCTTCATCATGACTTTTACCGAGATCTCATTTTAGACTTATTATTGATTCTCTCATTGAAAACCACATAGTAAGGAGTTTCCAGCTGACTTTCATACTGCCCAAGCTACCTAACCATTGCATCCCTAACACAACATCCGTGCTGCCCAGCTTTAAGGGAAGGAAGTCCTCTACTATTATCAGCCCCTGTGTCTCCACTACGACTCCCTTGCAAATCCCCTTTCCTTTTATAGATTCACAAAACCCCATGATAACTCTATAATTTATAGTTGTCATAGTTGGCAGATCCAACTTCTTGACTAGTTCCAATGAAATAAAATTGTGGGTTGCCCACAATGAATTAGTGTGCCAATGTACCTTTAATCTTCATAGTTCTAGTGTCCTCAAACCTACTACTGAATTTAATGATAGCTCCAGTTTTTTCACCACCTCAATTGGCCGTTCCTTTGTCGACAAATCACGCTCTTCCTCGTCAGTATGTTCATCTTCCTGTACCAGCAATACCTTCAGCTCGCGATTCTTTCAATGATGACCCATGGTGTATTTCTCATCGCATCGAAAAGACAGGCCCTTCTCTCGTCATAGTTGTCACTCTGCATCTGACATCCTTTTTTATGGATATTCCTAGCGTGGAGTGATTGTCTTTTCCCCCACTGTCACAGATCGCATGGGAAAGAACTTCGTTTTTCTTCCGTTTGATTTGGGCTAAAAGAGGCTGAAGTGTTTCCTTGGGTTGGATCCTCCCTTGCCAATTTTATTATATTATTGCCGTCTTCAATTTGTTGGGCAACTTCCATTAGTTGGCCCAAACCTTTTGGACATAAAAAGTGAACCTCTGCCTTTATTCTTTGCATTCAACCCATTTTTGAAAGTTGCCTCCAACACTTCCTCTGTCACTCCCAGCATAGGTGCGGCCAAAGCTTTGAGCGTACGTCGGAAGTCTACCACCATCCCTTCCTATTTCCTAGCCGAAAATTTCTTGCACAGGCTGCCTTCTTGTGTTGGTTGGAAACGTAGCAAGAGTTTCTGCCTAAATTTTTTCTAGTTGTGAAAAGGGTTTTCACGTCGGTCCATTGCCGCATGATAAGGCATCTCCATCTAAATTTACCGCAATCACTCCCATCTTCTCTCGTTCAGTCAGCTCATTAACTTCAAAGTAACGTTCCGCCTAGAACAGCAGCCCATGTTGTAGGGGAACTTGCCCTTTTGTGATACTACCAGATCCTTCTCCCTTGAGGTTTGTATTCATCCCAAATTTTGGATTAATTAGTATTGCCACAGTTTTTTGTGTATCCTCCCGGGAGTACAGAATTTTGGCCATAGTTTGGGTGATGTTTTCCACCGATTTCTCCAACCCAGACAAGCGCTGAATTTTGGACTTTATTTCTTCTAATTCCTCCATAATTTCTACCTTGCTTTTAATTTTCTTTTGCGCTATCAGGACGAACACGCTCTAATACCAATTTGATAGGATTCCACTGAAAGAAAAAGAGAAATAAGAACTTATAATTGATTGCTGAATTACTGCAGAGAATAACGAGAAAAGGGAAGTAAACTAGACTCTTCTTTACTCAACTAATGCCTGCATCTATTCGTAACTTCTACCCTTATTTATAGATCTATTTCTAACAGAATTCAGTTTTCCCTCCCCCCACATGTAGATTAATACTTCTATTCCCTTCTAAAATGAGTGAGGTGGATTGGAGCCTATTAGAGTCCTTGGTTGGTTGATTCAAGGATAAATGTATTAGCTTGAGCCTTGAGATTTAGCTCCATATTAATTAGTGAGAGTATACCCATTTTTGTCCAGTGTTTTTGCCATGAAATATTATCACAGCATTTTGCACCCCTTTGTCTGTAATGGCAGAACTTCATTTGGCTTGATGTTTTAGGTGAGAACTTCATTTTGTCCAGTGTTTTTGACATGAAATATTATAACAACATATTAAAAAAAATAAAAAGGTTGAACCCCAACCTTAAGGGTCTCCCACCGCCCCTGCCCTGGAGCATCATGAGGGAGGTAAATCGCAGGTTATGCCTCCAAAGGAACAGGGTAGAAGGCTGCTTGTACACTTGCACTTATTCAAGAGCCAAATCTATATTTCAAGATTTAAACCCTTGACGTAGCAATCTTAAACAAAGCTGGATTTCTCCACTCTCCCCTTTTAACACTTGGAGATGTGCCCTGGGGGCAATATTATCACAACATATTATTCCCACTGTTGGTGGCC
Organism: Olea europaea var. sylvestris; assembly: GCF_002742605.1. Taxonomy (NCBI): domain Eukaryota; kingdom Viridiplantae; phylum Streptophyta; class Magnoliopsida; order Lamiales; family Oleaceae; genus Olea; species Olea europaea. Next base: position 62,957 of record NW_019265383.1, read on the forward strand.
AAGAATTTTGTGGTTGCATCATTCGAGAAGACTTTTATAAAATGTCTAATCTAATTTAGGCCAAGTTTAAGCCACATTTTTTTTTTCAAAAAATATATTTTAAATAGTAATTTGACATCATTTTAGAGGCCGTTTGAGCCCCATTATTTGTAGATTATAATGAGATGAATAGTATTTTTTTGAAGAATGAGTAGTTGAAAAGTTTTTAATTTACGTGTAATATTATTTTATTGAAGATTGTGTGGTTAAAAGTAGGAGAGAGAAAAGTTTAATTTAACGTAATGAGAAATACTAGGGCTCAAACGATGGCAAAACAACACATTCTTTAGTAATAATATTACATGTAAATCCAAAATTTTTCCTTATTTTTAAATCACACATTTTTCATTAATATATTATTTAAAAATGCATTCTTAAAAAATTAATGTGGCTCAAATAAGGGCTTAGGAAAGAGAACATTATTTTTGGTCTAGGCAAAAAAGAAAGGGAAAATTAGGGCTGGGATCCGTAATCATTGAAGGAGTGTAGAAATGGATCCCCAACCTCTAAAAACTGAGGACATTGTGTAAGATATTAAATTAACCTTAATGACAAGATTTTAGAATTCCATAATTTTCACATATGAATAAAATGATCAAGAAACATACCTTGATCCATGGAGATAATTGAAATATTTTAAATCTGTAAAACAAGATAAACAAGTAATAGAGAAAATGTTTCTTTCAACTTAACCCCTCTTTCTTGTGAAGTTTCAATTGACTAAATCTATGGGTATGTAGCCAATATATATAGGGTAGAGAAAGGATGATTTTTCCCAAAAATAATTTCCAATAATCACTCTCCATAAAGGTGGTTAATAAGGAAAAATAACTTCTCATAAATTTCACAAAATCGATGTGCTTATTTTTTTATGCGCCAATAACTATTTCAACATTTAAAATTCAAATAAAGTTAGTTATTTTTTCCGATTATATGGGACATTAATTCTTACACATTGTTCCTCAACCTATATAATATTGTCGATGTAGATTTTTGGTGGATGGATTTCATCCATTTGGCTATCATGAATCAAATATTGTGGTAAAAGGACAATTGTCCCTCCTTTTGAATAACTTTAAAAAAAATAATAAATAAATAAAATAAACGAAGGAGGGATAAAAATAACTACAAAAAGGGAAAAAGACGATGTCTTCTTTCCTCGAGGGAATACCTACAAATAACCTAAATATAATAGTAAATTGTGATATTAGACCTGAAATACAATCTTTTGAAGAATAGCTTTTGAATTATAATTTTTCCAAAAATACCCCCTCATAGAGAATTTGCAACCAAAGCCATTAGAATGTATAAAAACATTCAATTAGGTCCCCAAAGAAATATAGATCATGAATCTTTAATAAATTTAATCTCAAATATTATACAAAATTTTATTAATCTAAGGAATGTAACAGATAATGAATTAAATTATTTAAAAGAAGATCTGAAGAGTTTCTTTACAGAATATTTAGATCCAAAATTAAAATATAGAAATGTTTATATAAATAATAGAGCAATCAAAATAGAAAATAATATACATAAACAAATTCTTAAACTAGAAAGAAGAATTAACAAATTAAATATAATTATTAAAGAAAAGGTTTTGACAAAAGATAGTGAATTTTTTAAATTTAATTGTAATATTTTAAATACTTATAAAGATTTTAATTGGATTCAAAACTTATAAAGATTTTAATTGGATTCAAAATCTTAACCCCTCCGCTGCACGCTCTACCGATATGGTATCAGAGCCATGTTACGAACCTAAAATTATGATGAACTTAGTAGATGAAGAGAATATAATTGAAGAATTTTTTTAAAAAGTTGAAAGACATAAAAAATCCAGTTATTCATACTTACCTAAAAACACCACAAATGAAAGTTTTGAGGATATACACAAAAGACTAGAAAATTTAGAATATAATCTACAAGTAGAAAATGCTCTTTTAGATAAAAACTTTAAAGGAAAAGATATGATTATAATTAATCCACATCAAGATTTTAGAATAATACAAAAAGAAAATAATAAAGGGAAAAAACATGAAGAAAATCAATATATGATTACAGATGTAGAAAAACTAAAACAAAAATTCTTAGAATCTACTGGTGAAAAGTATGATGAATATAAAAAACAGTTAGAAGAATTGACTGAAAAAATGAAAAATACAAAGATGAACACTAGTCCATCAACAAGTCAAAATATAAAATTAGAATTCAGTAGTGATGAAGAATATGATTATCCTTATTATACAACAATACCTATTAAAGAAGATATTAATCAATATAGAAAAACACAGATAATATATACTAGAAATATAAGAAAAAATCCATAAAAAAAACAAATTCAATGAAATCTTATAATGAACCAATCCACACAACAGGAATATGGTTAGATCTAGACTGTGTAGATAAAAATAAAGCTATTGAAACATGGATGAAAAGTACAGACTTAGCAATACAATTTAATAAATGGGAGACATATACAACTTTTGGATTTATAGAACATACATTCAGAGGAATTGTTTTTGAATGGTGGAGAAAGTTACAAGAAACTATAAAAGGAAGAATAAAGTATGGAAAAAATAGAACTGAAGTATTAGATAATAGGAATACTTTAAATAATCAAAATATATAAGAAATATTAAAAAATTTTAAAAGAGCCTTAAGAACAGAGTTTTTTGGGAAATAGATATGCTTCTAATGAAGAAAAAAGAAAACAAGATGAATATAATGAAGAAATGATAGCAATGAAAAATTTAAAGATATGTGACATGTGTGAATTAGAAAGATATACATGTAAATTTGAAAAATTATACTATATATTAAATCAAGGAGATTATTAAGAAAATAAACCTATAATAAAGTCCTATTTTACGAAGTTACCATTCCCATGGGGAATTAAGTTATTAAAAGAATATGAAAAATTATTACCTCTAGGAGAAGTGGGAGGAGTAAAAATAGATAGTTTTGAAAGTATGATTGAATTTACAAAAAGAATGATAGGCATGTGGAGCAGAGAAGCTCTAGAGGGTAGGAAAGCATATAAAATAAGAAAGAATTCCTTGTGTTGTTACAAAGATATAGGCCAAATTGAACAATTTGGATGCTATAAGAAAATATAAACCATATAAGAAATATAAAAGAAAATTCAAAAACTACAAAAAATTTAAGAAAAGAAATTTTAAACTACACAAAAAATATTTCAAGAAAAGAAATTGGAATAAAAAATCCAAACCAAGAAATATTAAAAAATGTAGATGTTTCATCTGTAATGAAGAATGACACACTGCCCCTCAATGTCCTAAAAAGAAGGATAGACAGAATATAAAAACTCTTAGAATTTATGAAAAATTTCAAGAAGATAATGATATAGAACCAATTGAATATTTTGAAGATTTAAGTAGTGAATGCAGTAGCATTTATGAATTAGATACATCCTTATCAGGGGAAGATTCTGAGGAGACAGTATATATGAATTAAGAGATACAACAAGCAGATCTAGAAATAGAAGTAGAAACAACTGAAGAAGTTGAAGACTCGATAGAAGGTATAAATCAAAAAATTACCTTTGCTATTAAAAAATACAAAGGAATAACCAAAAAAATAATAGACCTACAAGAAAAAGATGTATTTCATCAAGGATTTTTAAGAATACTACCAAGAGTAAATAAAACAATTGTAAGTATGAATTATAAAGAAATGTCTATCAATATAAAAGATACTATAGGAAAAGTAAGAATTCCTATAATTACAAAAGAATGGGTAAAACAAAAGTTTTCCAAAATTCCGGAAAACATAAGGAACAAGTTGAAATGCATTGAAATAGGAGGAGTCCAGATAATGATAAAATGATTCTTTAGAGAAGGTATGAACATACCAATAGAAATATATTGTATGGACAACAGAATCTTACAAGATCTTATAGATGCTCTATTAGGAACAGTTGTATGAAACTTAGTCTATCAAAAGATAATATTTCCAGTAAAATCAAATTATGCAATATCACTAATTGATGATAATATTGACCAAAATTTCAATCTATATTATAGAATTAGAAACTTAAAAATGTTACGAAAAAGTAAGGCTATTAGTATAAGCATAAAATCAATTTTTGCTTTTAGTACTAGCCATCATAACAATCTAAGAAAAATAACTGATAATATTATCATACATAAAAATTTTGAGGAATTAACACAATATATATCTCCTAGGAAATACTAAGAACAAGAAGTCACTATACCAGAACAGATAATGCTTGATTTCCACAAACAAGTTAGTGAAATTCATTCTGAAGGAAAATTGATTAGAAGAAATAGTGCCAGCCTAGAAGGAGATAATCTTATTGTAAGATTCCCCTCTAGACAAGACTCTAAGATAAGCAAATTCAAGAAATTAAGTATTGCTGAATCATCAAATTCGCAATATTATATCAAAACAAGATATATAAATCAAGAAAGATATAAGAAGAATTTTCTTGTTCTCATAGACATTGGAGCAGATAAAAGTCATGTAAATACTAAATTTGTTAGTCATTTAATAAATTTTGAATTACCAGAACCATATATATTCAAGGATTATTTAGAAAATAATCTTAAAATAAGAAAATATGTAAAGTTCCCTCTTATACTTATGGGAGAGGATCACAAAGAATATATTAAAGAAATAATTCTATATAAAGATGAATTATATGGAGTTGATCGTTCACCTATACTGCTAGGAATGAACTTTCTTGAGAAACATAGTCCTTATAAAATCTGTCAAGAATATTTAAAAATAACAGTTGATGATAATCCAATCATCATTTCAAGAATAGATGAAAATATGAAATCATTGTTATCATGGAAAGAGTAATTAGTAATAATCCCATGAGTTCATATATTGAAATTACACTCAATATAAAAAGTTATTGCAGAATTAAATTTCATGCTTATCTAGATACAGGAAGTACAATAAGCTTATACTTACCAAATGTACTACCATCTGAATACTGAAAATATAATTCAAAGAAGATCGTCACCACTGTAACAGGTGGAAATAAGGTAATATACAGCAAATATGCTACCCAAGTACCTTTTCTAATTTCCTTTAGAGAAGTATTTGTTGATACAATATATATATCAAACAAAATTGGATGTGATATTTTATGAGGACAAAATTTTCTATAAAAATATGCACCATTTACACAATATATTGATAAATATATGTTCACAACTCCTTGTGCACATAAAATATTTACACCAAAAATAAATAAGGCTGTTACCATTGCATATAAAGAAATAAACCATCAGAGTTACTCAACCCAGAGTGGTGGATGTTGGAGTACAGAAAAATTTAAACCAGTGACAGTCCTAAAAATGACAACAGAAAATAGGTTAGAAAAATTAAAAAAAAAAGAAATCTCTGAAACATATTCTGAAAATCCATTAGAAAAATGGAATACAGACAAAGTAAAGGCAAAAATAGAATTAATCAATCCAGACACTAGTAAGAGTCAAACCTATGAAATATAGTGTAGATGACCAAAAGGAATTTAAAGACCAGATAAAAGAACTGTTAGAAGCCAAATTGATTAGGCATAGTAAAAGCCCACATAGCAGCCCAACCTTTATGCTTAGAAAACATAGAGAGATAAAAAGAGGAAAAGTCGGGATGGTGATAAATTACAAAAAGTTAAATGAAGTTACCTAATTTGATAGATATTACTTGCCAAATAAGGACACCTTTATTAAGCAAGTACAGAATAAAAAGATATTCTCAAAATTTGATTGTAAGTCGGGTTTTTGGCAAATCATGCTTACAGAAGAAAGTAAACCATTAACTGCATTTAGTACACCCCATCCTTTAGGACAATACAAATGGAATATTTGGGTTGAAAAATGCACCACAGATATTCCAAAGAAGAATGGATGAGGTAATTAAACCAATTACTCAATTTTGTATTACATATGTAGATGATTTACTTATTCATTCAAATAACATTGAAGAACATATTGAACATCTTGAGAAATTCTGTTATATTATGAAAAAACATGGTATTACACTTTCTCAAAAGAAAACTGAGATAGCTAAAACAGAAATAGAATTTTTAGGATTATTTATAAAAAAAAAGGAGAATTGCAATTGCAATCTCATACTGGAGAAAAATTTCAAGAATTTCCTGAAGAGATCAAAGATAAAAAACAATTACAAAACTTCTTTGGTATATTGAATTATGCTGAAGGATTCATTGAAAATTGTGACAAACTAAAAAATTATTTTCTTCCAAAATTAAAAAAAATATATAATATGGTCTTGAGAAAAACAAGATTGTGAAAATATAAGGAAAGTAAAAGAAGAATTAAAGGTATTGCCCAAACTTATAATTCCACAAAAAGATGATTTCTTTATCCTTGAAACTGATGCTTCAAATAATTATTGGGGAGCAGTGTTAAAGGTTAAAAAGAATAATAAAGAATATAAATGTGAAAAGAATTGTTCTTGTCTTGAGATACTTGCAGGTTATATATCAGGGACATTCAAAGAAATTGAAACGAGATATGAGACGAACAGGAAAGAACTCATTGCTGTAAAAAGGGGAGTCAAAAAATATGGAAATTATTTATTACCAAAAAAGTTCTTGATTAGAACTGATAATACTCAAGTTAAACCGTTTTTGAAAAATAATGTTGATCCATCTATTGCCAGTAGATATATTATTAGAATACAAATTTGGTTTTCATACTTCAAATTTGACATCGAATATATAAAAGGTAAAACTAACTTTCTTCCTGATTATCTCAGCAGGGATGGAGTTAGAGCAACTAAAGACGAAAGTTCAAATACTCGAGATAAAAGTTTCCTATTTGGAAACACAAATTCAAAATATCCAAGATAGCCTTTAAGGCAAAAATATAGCCCTTAAGGCAGAAGTAACTTATACCAAGTCTAGTATCCCTTCGCAGGGACCAGTAAATACTAGCGCTCTCCCTGAAGATAAAGGGAAAGAGAAGAAGGTAGTAGGAACCCCTTCACAGGGAATACTTAAGCCTATTATTGGTAATGAAAATATTCAAATTATCAAAAGCGAAGATAGCTCTTCACAGAGCCAAACTAGATCTAAACTTTCTATTGAAAGAATAGATCCAAAAAATATTGTCAAAATATGCCATGAGGTAAAATTTCCCAAAAAAGATAACCATGAAGAAGTCATATTTTTTATTGTTATTTTTAATGTTTAATTAGATTAGTATCCGGAAATAGGAAAGTGGATGAAAACTCTCCACTATGCAAAATACAACAAAGAGCACCAGTCAACTGGGTACGAAACTATTTTGAGATAGGAAATATACTCTGTATATATCCCGGCAAAGATTTCAAAGAAATAGCCCAGCTACCAGCCAACGTTAGGAAAACTGTAAAAAGATATACTGAAATAATCAAGACAACAAACATATACATCAGATTCCATTCAGCAACTATGGAATGAGATCCCGTTCTAGAATATACGCATCTATCATTCCATGTTATTAAAATGGGACTTACAAACCAACATTTTTTACCAACCAATCAAAATGTTGTTAAAAATGGATACCAAGATATTATAAATATGATGCTCTACATGAGAGCAAAAGGGTACAAAGAAATATTTGAACATGTAACTCAGATTATTATTGAGAAAGAAAAATATGAATTTATCCATCTGAAGACCATATAATCTACTTCAATGTAAGGATGACTACAAAGGAAGAAGATATATGTTATCTTGACAAATTATTATCCACAATTATCTCAAACCAAGTACATGGATCAGAAGATATGGCGAAAGAACTGTGCAAACTACTCTGGAATTACAGTGACCACCATTGTGAATACTGCGTGGTGGAAGATATGAGTCAAGCATCTCTCAACAGTGAAAAATTCCCTGTAGAATTCTTTAATTTGAAGAAGGAAAAGTGATAGTGACAAAAGTGGTCCTTTATCACTACTTTGATAAAGAAATTTATTAAAGAAAAACTGTGGCTACTAAAAAATAGAAGATAGTACAAGAAAGTCTTCATAATTGTGACTACTCACCCACCGGTTGTCATAAGTGAAAGACAAATTCAAAGATAAGGCAAAAAATTTCTAAAAGAAAGGTCCACCTAGCAAAAAGATAATGGAAAAATCGGTGGAGATAAGATTACTGAGCTACCTAACAAAAGTAAAAGGGAAACACCTGTCAATATAAGATTCTCAAAATCTTCTATAAAAGAAGGCAAGGAGAAAGAAAGAGGCATCTCGAAGAACACTCTGAATAACCACATCTCAAAAATATCCTTTGTAATCTGTATACACCACTTGTATTCAGAAATATTAGATAGTCAGAAGAGGGCAAAGCTTGTAATAAGGTAACCACTTATGGAGTTCTAAACTTCATAAGGTGAGTACCAAAGGTATGTAAATATAGATTGTAAGCATGTACTATTTCAGTTTATGAATATTTAAGTGAAGCTTGTTATAAAAAAACTTTCATAAAAAGATTTCGTTAAATTTCTCATGATTCTTCAGCAGTACAGATAGAAATTTTAAAAGATTTTCAAAACATTGATTTTGAATGGATGTTAGTCATGCCAAAGTACTCGTCTTTGATGAATGATTTAGGGAAAAAAGACAGTTTTCTAACAAAATTGTAGCACCTTGTGTGTGAGTTATCTTTTAAAATTTCATTCCAAGTAAGAGCTTGATTCTGAAAAGAGTTTGAATAGAGGTGAAAACAGAGACTCTGAATACTGTGAGATAACGTCTGTGGTAACACGGCTAGTTCTCTAGAGTGAGAAATGCAACTTTAATTAAAAAGCCTTTTGCGGAAGCAGTTGTGGACCCAAATGAAAAAACTTTTACTTGATTCAAAAGATTGATTAAGTACATGCAAAGCATCTATACGAACATACTGAAGGGAAAGTTTGTTTACTTCTATTCGATTACTGTAAGTTATTTACTCGCTTTTACATACTTATGCTTTGATTAATTTTGATGAACAATTTACAAGCATCCACATCTACTTCTAATGATGATAATAATCCCAAATTATATTTAGATGAGAAAGATATTTCGTTTTTACTTAATTAGCTGAAAAGTCTGAATACATATTTTCTGTTGGCCAAGAAAAAGTTGAAGAAATATATAGAGATATAGATTATTATTGTGAGCATAATATAAGAATTGATTCTGTAAGAACTAGTAGAGAAATAAAAAAGGTAGAAGATATTATAACTAAACATAAAGATATACAAGAAGAAGTTTTAGAAGGAATAATTCTAGGATATATAACTAAGAAAGATCAGCTTGGAATCTTTGAAGAATTAACAAAATACAGAGAATATTTAGAGGTATTTGAAAAATTAAAAAATACAAATATAGGCCCTGATTAATGAATCCCAAAAAGAGAAGGATATATCTTACAAATAATAAAAGTAATGGTAAAATAGTATTTTCACTAGCTATTGTGGAAAATAGAACCAATATTCTGACCATTCAGAAGATTAGCCCTCCACCTCTGACAAACACCACCGCTGAAATTGCCTTATTATGGTCAATTGCAACATCGTCATTAACTACCATCACCGCCACTAGTCAACATCGTCAATGTGTCCAAGGTGTGATTCTGTCAACACTAAAATTTTACTTACGGTCCTAGAGCATTTTTTGGCTTTCGGAGCTCACTGCTCAGACAAATTTTGAAGTAATAATTAAGTGGAATTTAGCAACCAATTCAATTTGCCTGGACTAAAGAAACCCAAATCAAGTTCTTCCCACATAATGACTAAGGTTTGGTGTCTGGAGACAAATTGGGTTGGAGTTATAAGGTCAAGGGCTATTTTGAAAACTGCCCAACAGTGGATGAAACGAGTAAACACCGAAAGTGGTACAGGCAATGGTTATTGATGGTGTGTCTCATTTTCCAAACTCATGCTTCTTTCTCTAACATTTGGCTGTCTATTGATGTTTAATTTAACTTTCATGTTCTATAACACATGAAAGGAGATTCATGTAAGTAGAGTAATTAGGTATTTTGTAGATATGAAGGATGCAAACTGTCCTGAACCCTATTTAGCGATTTGGTGGAGTAGGAGTTGGAAGATCTGGTGGAGGATGCCTTCAGGTATACATATGGAGGATGGTGGAGAGGCAATTGGTAGTGGCTGTAGCACAGCAACATCTGGTGTTAGGTGGTGGATCTTACGGTCGACGGTAACTTGGTGTCGGCGTGGGGGTGGGGGTGGGGGTGTGATTGAGAAGTAGATCATATTTTCTTTTTCCTGTCCATATTTTGGTAGTTCTTTCTTTATTTATTTATTATTTTTTAACCATTAAAATTAAATGAATGCTTTCTGTCCATTAAGGGTCTGAAGTCTCAACACTATATTAGGGTTGGCAACGGTTTTGTTATGGGTCGATTTGGCCAAAATCATAATCGCGCCACCAATTTTTTGACCATACCATAACCACGTAAATCGGTTCGATTCGTATCTCGGTTCGGTATGATTCGATTAAGTTATTAACCACGAAAATAAATTATTTTTTATAGGTTCATCCGTCAAATTGATAAAAAATAATTTATGAAAAAAATCAATGAAAACAAAAACACAATATTCCAAACGAAAATGCAAACATTATCAAACAATATTCCAAACGAAAATACAAACATTATCCCAATTTTCAATTGCAAAATACAAATTTAACAAACAATATTATAAATATAATAATACTAAACTTTTCCTTCATTCTTAATTGTTATGGATTGAAGTTACTTGATTCATTCTTCCCCACAAGTCTTACTAGCATAGATCAGCACACAAAGTTGATTCCTATATAGTAAATAAGAAATGTAAGTAGAGAATACAACGATATTACCTATTCAGAATGGTCTTAACTAATATTAAAAAAAATGTACATTTTCATCAGCTTCCTTCTCACTAAACGTTGCACAAGCTCTAGAGTATGATGAAGAAGTAGAATTTTCTACACATAATAGAAAAAAATTAATAATAAAATGAGCCGTGCGTGAGTTTATGGTTTGTGGAGAGTAGGGTTTGCATTTATATACTGTCATACTAATGCTATTATTATGGGCTAATGGTGAGTGGGCTGGCTGGCTGAATTAGGTAGATGTAATGGGGGGGATTTTGTTTTGGGCTAGATAGAAAAGTAGTGTAAAACCCAATAATCAAATCAATTCAATTTGTGTGTGTGTGTGTGTGTGTTTTTTTTTTTTTTTTTTTTTTTTTTTTTTTGGGGTAAAAAAAAAAAAAAAAAAAATATTTGTTTGACCTGCCGATGTGGGTAGGTGGGTAACATAATTTTTGCCCACCGTGAACAGGGAATAAATTTTAGCATAATGAAATGACATGCTGCAAAATTCCAATGCCGTTACTTTGAATTTTCTCCGTTTTGGGTTTTCATTTGCGGCCGTTGTACTATTAGACAATTCTTAAGTTAGTAAATATACTTTAATTTGTTTTAATTAGGTAACTATACTTCACTGTTGTCTCAATTTTAGTCCTTTGTCTGATTCCGTCACATTGTTCCCGCGCCAACAAAAAATAAAAATGAGGTCCAATCCCGAAGCGGGAGTGCTTCATTTAAATGATATCTATTTCGTTAAAGAGGATTTTCTAGAACACAGTTGTGTGTTTGATCCGGCAAAGAAATTTGACACCCATTAGGTAACTGAAAAAAAATCGAAACAAGGAATAAAACAAACATGTCCCTGATTAAGGATTACATGACGGAGATGTGGTCAAGTATTCTTCTTTTACACTAAACTTACTGATGTATACATCAACTAGAATCTGCTCTTGTATATGGTTCTTGAGTAATGCTTTCAGAGCCGGCCCTGATAATTTGAAGGCCCTAAGCGAGTCAGCAATCTTGAGGCCTCATACTTTGTTTTTCTACACGTATAACAATATTTATATAAAAAAATATCTACATTTAAATGAAAACTTTGTACAATCTAAAAGATAGAATTGCTAAATAAAATTACTTACAATCCGAGAGATTAGGCTAACATCATATTTAGTCTTCTCACATTTTGTTTAAGACGCTGATAGAACAAATTATTAAGAGTAAAACAAATAAAAAAATTCAGATAAATAACATAGTAAAATCGCACTTACTATGAAGTAAAAAACAAAAAAACCCTTTCTTAGGCTATGTGCAAAGCTTAAACAATTAAACCAAACATAGACGAGCTCACATTTTTCTGCTTCAAAGCTTAATTGAAGGTCTCTTTATATCACATAATAAAGTTTATTACACTTTCTATAAATATTGTATTTTAAAGGATTTTATTTTGAATTTTTTGTTTGTTTGAAATTACAGCTTTCCAAGAATCGTAAAATGTTGAACCTGTCGGTAAGAAACTGGAATGGAAAGGTTGTGGTGGATATTAGAGAGTTCTATTACAAAGAAAGCAAGGAAATGCCTGGGAAGAAAGGTTTCTTTTTTGTCTTCCTTTAATAAACAAGTAAATAAAATTAAAACCTAAAATCCAAGATTCCAAATCAACTATATCTTGTGTTATTTGTAACTTGTTCAGTAAGGGGAAAAATGGATAGGTATGATTCGTAGTTACCTCAAATTACGGTGAAATTGCTATCAAAATTCAGACGGATCTCAACGAGGATTGTGGAGAACCCAAACTCCCTCAGCGTGGAATGTAAATTGCCGGCAACGTCGTAGGCTCGTAGCAGTAGAAATTGCTTTGCTTGCAACTGGTCTCTATATTCTGGAAGCACCGAAGCTCCGAAGCAAAGGAGTGAGAGGAAGTCGAAATGTCGAATACTCCAATTGAAAAGATACAGAGGCTGAAAAGATACATAGGCTGAGCCGGTTATGCATGCATAGTCCAAGACTCCAAGCCCAAAAAGGCCCCAAACCATTTTTTGTATTTTGGAACTAACATGAATTTTGAGGCCTTAGGCCCAAGCCAAAATTTGTAGGCCCTAGGCGGTTGCCTAGGTGGCTTGGCCCAAGGGGCGGCCCTGAATGCTTTTACCACTGGTTTACTAATTTTTAATTAAATTATGCAGGCATCATATTTATGAGAAACGTGGAGGTCCTAAATCTATAGAATTAAAAGAGATTTGTCCTTGATTTGAAATGCGGCTTTACAAGGTACTTTTTGATTAGTTGTGATATATTTAACTTATCAGTTTTGATATATTATATGGCAATATAAATATTAGCCTGTTTGGCCTCCATGTTTGCCAAATTTTAACGGTTGGAATAATATATATATTTTTTTAATATTATGTGGTTAAAAAAAATAAAATTTTTTTTATTTGCGTGTAATATTATTTTATGAAAGATTGTGTAATTGAAAATAAGAGAGGGAAAAAGAATGAGAATGAGAATGTGGGCCAAACGGGGGCTATATATCATTTTCTCATTAGTTTTGATACATACATAATTTTGCATATCTTATAGATGATGGTGGCCTAAATAAGATAAGCTATTCATACCTCTTCTGTGTTTGATCTCTGCAGTGGAATAGAAGAAAAAATGGAATTGATATAATCTTTTAATGAACAAACAACCTGCTTTATTGAAGAATTTTTACTCAACGTGAGCACACAAATAGAGGTTACACAGGCCTTCTTTAAATAGGAAAAAAACATACAGTGAAACAAATAATAACTACTTTGCACAAAAATCTCTAAAAAATTCAAACTTTAAGCTAATTTGATCTCTTTGCATTCTTCTTGAATCTGATGCTGTTTTTCATGCCAGATGTGTTGCATCTCGTTGGATAAGCATTTCGGTTTGAACTAGTCATCCTTGGTTTCCTTTATCACTCAACTTCTCTGAACATGTGGCCTTATCACTTTGAATGTGAGGATCTTCTTCCTTATCTCTCCAAGATTGTAGGGACTCCTTATTACTCCATTTATCCTCACAAAGATTTGTATTGCCAACCTGTAAAGTGCTGCTAATACCCTCCCTCAAACTGTGCCAGGGGCGAAGGCAGAGTTTGGTGTAGAAATAATGGAGAGCAGCTTTGGACATTGGTTTGGTGAACAAATCAGCTAGTTTTTCTGTTGTGGAGATATGTCGAGTGACAAGTAGACCAAGAGCAACTCGTTCGCGCACAAAATGATAGTCCATTTCGACGTGTTTACTACGGGCATGAAAAACTGGATTAATTGTCATGTAGAGAGCACTAATATTGTCACAGTATAACGTTGGAGGATTGGAAAGTGGAATGCGTAAATCTTTGAGAATGAAAGTCATCCAAGTTAATTCTGCTGTTGTATTGGCCATGACACGATATTCAGCTTCAGTGCTGGAGCGAGAGATTGTATGCTGTTTTTTGGCACACCAAGATATGAGATTTTGACCAAGGAAAGTGCAATATCCAGTGGTGGAGCGTCTTGTTGTAGGACAACCAGCCCAATCTGCATCTGAAAAAGCACACAGATCAAGTGTAGTATTTGATGTGAAATATAAACCTAAGTGAATTGTGCCCTTGACATAACGGAGTATACGTCGAGCCATTTTCAAGTGAGCCATTGTGGGGTTATGCATGAATTGGGATATATAATTGACACTAAAGGAAAGATCTGGCCGAGTAAGTGTAAGATATTGTAGAGCACCAACTATCCCTCGAAAGTAACTTGGGTCTTCTAATGGTTTGGAACTAATAGGATTTTTTGTCTTTGATTCAAGTGGTGTATTCATGGGCTTACAATCAACCATATTCGTTTTCTCCAGTATGGTAAGAGCATAGTGTGACTGTGACAAATGAAGACCATCAGATGATTGGGAAATTTCTATGCCAAGGAAGTGATGAACTGGCCCTAAATCTTTCATTGCAAATTCACTACTAAGAATTTGGATAAATGAAGTGACAAGATCCAAAGTCGATCTTGTGAGCAATATGTCATCTACATAAAGAAACAAAATTAGTGAGCCATGATCAGAGTGAAAAATAAGTAAGGATGGATCAGCTAAACTACAAAAAAAAAACCAAATTTAAGGAGTAAAGTACTAAACCAATCAAACCAAGCACGGGGCGCCTGCTTTAATCCGTAAAGAGCTCGTTGTAGCTTGCACACATGTGTTGGATGTTGTGAATCTGCAAATCCCGGTGGTTGTTCCATATATATATCTTCTAAAATTAAACCATGGAGAAATGCGTTCTTCACGTCAAGTTGTCGAATGGGCCATTTCTGAACCAATGCTATGGTTAGGATCATACGAATTGTCCCTGGTTTGATGACTAGAGAAAAGTTCTCTGTGTAGTCTATCCCATCAATTTGATGATATACCTTTGCAACCAAGCGGGCCTTGAGCCGATCCAATGTACCATCAGGTTTGAGTTTTAGCTTGAAAACCCACTTTGACCCTATAACGTGCATTTTTGGAGTGCGGGAAACAAGTTTCCAAGTCTAGTTTTTATGCAAGGCAGCAAGTTCCTCCTCCATAGCGGCTTTCCAACCAGGATGAGCTAAGGTTGATTTGATGTTATGTGGCTCACGGGGAATTGTGGAAGTTATGGTGGACAAGGCATACTTAGGATTTCGTTTAACCACACCAAGGCGAGAACGCGTTATCATAGGATGAGGAACCTGTAAAGTGCTGCTAATATTGGGTTCATTGGTAGGAGATAAAGCAGATGGTGTGATAGTAGACGTGGTGATGTTTGGGGGACTGTCAAGTGAGGCAGTGACACTTAATGAGTCTCTAGTTGGCGAAGATGGTGGAGATGGGATATTGCCTGTGTGTAAAGGTATTGGAGCTTGGGATGACATCTCATTGTTGAGAAGGGGTGAAGGAACTACTGTGACTGCATCAACCAATGAATTATTATGTTCTTGAGCTGTAATAAATGTTGGTAGTGGGCTTGAACATGGCAGTGTAGAAGTCTCAGTTGGGGTCCCTGTAGTATCACCAAAGTCAGTTGTGGGTGGCAACCAGGATTCAAAAATATTATTAATATAAGTAGCGTGAGAATCAATCATACTTGTAGACTTAGGTTTATAAGGAAATACTCCTTCATCAAAAACTACATGACGTGATATAAAAAATTTTTTGGCTGATGGATGAAAACATTTATATCCCTTATGCTTATCACTGTAGCCTACAAAAATGCATAGGACTGTTTTAGGATCAAACTTGTTACGCCTAGTGTCCCATGTATACGGAAAGCATTTTGACCCAAAGACTCGAAGTGAGGAATAGACAGGATGAGTACCATATAGCTTGAAATATGGAGTTTCAAAATTTAAAGCAGATGAAGGTAAGCGGTTAATAAGGTGGACAGCTGTCATGAATGCTTCTACCCATAGAAACAACGGAGCACCACAATGAAAAAGCATTGTCATACCTAGTTCTCTTATTATTCTATGGCGACGTTCAACCATACCTGTCTGCTCCGGAGTGTAAGGGCAAGAAATGTGATGTTTCACCCCAGTTGCAAGGAAATGAGATGATAGTTTGGAATTTACGAACTCACCTCCTCCATCGGAATGAAAAACTTTAATTTGTTTGTTGAACTGTCTTGCAACATATTGTTCAAATGCTAAGAAGGCGTTAACAAAATCAGATTTATGATGCAAAGGAATAATCCAAGTGTATTTGGAAAAATCATCAACCAAACAAGCATAATAGCGAAATTTCCCAATAGATAAAAGAGGAGCAGGGCCCCATAAATCACAATGAATTTTGTCAAAGATAGCAGTAGTTGATTGTTCAGAACTAGAAAAAGGTAATCTACTAAGTTTTCCTAACTGACAACTATCACAAAGATGTCTCAATTTTGTAACACTTATAACATCAATTAGCCTCTTATTTTTAAGTAATTGTCGAGCGGAAGCTTGAGGATGTCCTAAACGTTGATGCCATAAGTCTGCTGTGCCGGATTTTTGTCTGCAAGAAAAATGTAATTCCGGCATACTGGAGAGGACATAGAGATCACCCTTGCGACTCCCTGTTATCACTGGTTGCCCTGTTGCTCGATCCTTAACACAAAAATCATCATTAGAAAATTCACAATTTACTGAAAACTATTTAGTTAACTGGCTAACAGAGAGTAAATTCTTAGTAAGGTCAGGAACAAGCAAAACATTATTAAGAGGAAGAGTAGCATTTTTTTGCTTTATACATGTGTCGCCTATGCCAAGAATTTTCAAGGATGATCCATCCCCTATAAGCACTGAATCTGAGCCATGGTATCTACGTAGATTAGTTAACATGGCCGACTTACCTGTCATATGGTTTGATGCACCAGTGTCAGAAGTCCATTCAGTATCTGCAATGGTGTTGTCTAGTGTGAGTGCAGCAAGTGCTTGAGGAATGTCTTGTTGAGTAGTCTTCTTTGGCAGCCACCAGCAGATCTTTGCTATGTGTCCTTGAGTGCCACAATATTGGCAGCATTCTTTCTGTACAAATCTCTTTCTGCTGGGGTCATGCGGCGTTCACCTGGGGGTGGAGGACGTCGTTGTCTGGTGTTAAGAGTAGAGTTGTCTGAATGATTTTTGTTGGAGTCTCTAGATTGTTGTGCCTGAAAACCTCTTTCTGCAGAGGTAAAAGATTGTGACTCACGATTTCTGGAGAGTTGCTGAGATTGCTGTTGTTGACCATAGAAGGCTAATTGTGGAGTGATTAGTGGAGCATTGACATTGCTATGGCCTGAGAACCAGTTACGCCTTTGATCAAAGCTTTGTAATTGTGACACGAGCTCCGAATATGCAGGTCTTGGTGGTTTTAACATAGTTGTGGTGAAGGGCTCATATTGAGGTCCAAGGCTCGTGAGAAGATAAAATACTTTCTCCTTGTCTGAGACTGGTTTCCCAATGGCTGCAAGGCTGTCGCATAAGCTTTTGAAGGTGCGGATGTGCTCCCCAAGAGTTTTATCTTCTTCCTTATGAAGATAAGTGAACTGCTGCCGGAGTGTGAATTCTCTTTCTTGAGAGTCCTGTGCATACTCATTCTTGAGTGCTTCCCAGACTGAGTATGCTGTGTCGAGACCTATAACAAGTCCAAGGGCTTCTTCTGAGAGTGTCCCAATGATCCACCCTCGAAGAAGCCTGTCGGACTTGCGCCACGCAATATAAGGTTCTGTTAATTCTGGTGTTTGTGGTTCTGAAGCTGTGTTGGTATTGGGATTTGGTGTGTTGTATTTGGGAGGTGCTTGATCTTCATTGGTAAGGTGACCAACGAGTTCTTGGCTCTCTGTAAGAGCCAAGGCTTGTTCATGCCACAACGGGTAATTGGTTGGTGTGAGTCGAAGAGTGATGAAATTGCCGACGTTTAGGGAAAGAGATGACATGATTTGAAACTGTAGAGTGATGGTCTAGTGCTCACCCCTGCTCTGATACCAAGAAGAAAAAATGGAATTGATATAATCTTTTAATGAACAAACAACCTGCTTTACTGAAGAATTTTTACTCAACGTGAGCACACAAATAGAGGTTACACAGGTCTTCTTTAAATAGGAAAAAAACATACAGTGAAACAAATAACAACTACTTTGCACAAAAATCTCTAAAAAATTCAAACTTTAAGCTAATCTGATCTCTTTGCATTCTTCTTGAATCTGATGCTGTTTTTCATGCCAGATGTGTTGCATCTCGTTGGATAAGCATTTCGGTTTGAACTAGTCATCCTTGGTTTCCTTTATCACTCAACTTCTTTGAACATGTGGCCTTATCACTTTGAATGTGAGGATCTTCTTCCTTATCTCTCCAAGATTGTAGGGACTCCTTATTACTCCATTTATCCTTACAAAGATTTGTATTGCCAACCTATAAAGTGCTGCTAATAGGAATTACGTGTTAAAACCTACCCTTATTTGCTTTGCTGTAGTACACAAAATTTGCAGAAGTCTAGCTTGCATGTAACACTAAAAGATATTCCTTGCATGTAACACTAAAAGATATTCCTCCTTGAAGCTCTTTTCGCCACTGCTCACTGAGTTGACCTAGTTTTTCTTGTAAAGTACCTGTTGTCACATCTGAGTTTTCTTGAGCGACAACAACAACTCCATCTGAGTTTCTCCAAGTAGCATGTACAGATTTCCAAATTCTTTCCTTTCACCACCACTATGGACCATTTGCTTACTTTACTATTGAGAATCCTTCCAAAGAAATCTCAGTTTTTCTTCAACTTATGACCCACTAGTATGGCATACATTACCCATCGTTCTGATACTATCGAGCAATCTGATCTTTATAGTACCTATTCTGATGGTGTTATTATCGTCATTGCCCATTAGAACAATATCAGCACTGCAATCCTTCTTTGCAAGGACATGTATGAAGCATTGAGAGTCTAGTGTCCCTGAATCGAATAGAGATCTATTGCTTGTAGTTTTATTAAAATCTCTGCTTGGCCGCTTTCATCTTCATTGTTGACAATATTTATTTTTTCTAGCCTCTGATTTTGCTTCCAGTTCTCTCATCAATTTGCTGCAAAATTTTCTGATGCTTCTCTACTCTTGGTATTATTAGAATAGTCAATGTTTAGAAAAACTAATTGAGGCTTATGCCTCTAATCCCACCTCGCGTGAGGCTTTCATAAAACACCTTGAATCCCACTTCTTAAGTGCCATTTGGGAGGCTTATGCCTTTGACTTAGGGAGGCTTAGCCTAAGCCTCAAGATGACTAAGTTGTTTGCTCTTTTGTCTTGCATTTTCAGAACAATTAGTATTGGCCTTAGCCTTTTGGGTTTTTCTTTTTATTGGTATATTTCATTTTTGTTTGCAAGGTAAACTTTTAATTTTTGTAATTTGTTTTATTAAGGATTCATTAGATGGTTTATGATTTATTATAAGCATATTTTTGTAATTTTATAATCTTTTGATCTATTTATTACTATGTCTTGAGGCTTACGCCTTGCCTCAATGGCATAACGCCTTTTTACCCGATTAATTTTTTAAACATTGTTTGTAGTACTCCACGTCTTTTTTGGATCGTGAACATCAAGAATTAATATCTACATATGAAAAATGGAACAGTTAGTAGTTTTCCCTTTTTCTGTGGAGTGGGGTTTCTTTAGGTACAATGCAATATCATCCTCCTCAGAAAGTATTGACATTTGGTTGAAGTCTTGACCTGTGTTTGTTTGAAATACCAACGAGGCCTTTAGTTCTTGCTTGTCACTTGTACATACAACCACCTCAATATTATGACACTTACAATCTACAAACCTGCAAACATATTATTTCATCCCATGATTGATACTGGGCTAGCTGTTAGCTGGCATGGTTTGATTATTCGTTTTCCACTTCACCAAGCACTTAAGGGATTGGTGCTTGAATGGAGAAGGTTCTCATTTCTTTATTGCTTCTTTGTTTGCGTGTCTCGAAGCTTATTCCTCTGTGACTTGATGCTAATTAATGTAATTGAATTGACAACTTCATCGTGTACTAAAGCAATAGTGTTTGGTTCCTTTTAACGGTATATGTTCATTGATATTTGATTTATGCCATCCCTTGAGGTTTATTCCTCTAAAGAGCAGAACCTGATCAGTTTCTATTTTTGATTTAGAGCTTAAACTAGGAACAATGAACCAAGATGAAGCTCAAAATGAATGGGTCATTTGGCCATACATGAACACAACCAAAAACGGATGTTTCTTGGAGATTGATAGGACGACCCCTACTGTTTATCAGTAGCCTTTCTTTTCTAGTACCAAATCGACTGTAAGAATTAATCCGTTTCTCCTTATACTAGTTTTATTTATATTCCAGTTTTCTTTTAAGAATTACAAATTATAGAATTTCACCGAGTAACATTCCATCGAATAGAACTTTTTGTGCACATTTACAATAGACATAGGAGCAAAATCTTATTTCCTATTTTTTGGAGTCTATCTTAAGCATGAACATGAATGCCTATGCATACTTATTGGAGTAATGTTTCGTGTACAGAAGTCGGGTTTACATAACTCGTCCAGATAACTCACAAAGGTGGGCCTCGCCTGCATAAATTATGGCAAAAAATTAACCCACACTCCATTGTTTGTGATTTGTGAAGTTCCGTGAAAATTCCCCGTACGCCAATCATCACTCTACTTATTAGGTCATTTGTTTTGGACGTGCCACTATTCGCATGGGATTAAATGTGAGAATGTCATTTTCCTTATAAATGGACAGCTACTATGAAAATGGACATTACCAACATAGACCAAAATTTCATATGCAACTTGCCATTAAACAAGACTAAAGTGTCCTTTTATGTCTTTTTCTTGGGCAGAAAAAGCCTAAGGGGGCGTTTGGTTTGCGTTTCTATTTTTATTTTATGTTTTCAATTTCATTTTGGATTTTGTGTTTTGAGTGTGTTTTGAAACTGTTGAAAATACATTTGGTTTGTCGTGAAAATATGTGTTAGGCAATTTAATGTCAAATGACCCCCCGGGCTATGATGTAACCTCGGTTCTATTATTAATCGGTCTTGGCCATATGATTGATTTGTATGTCGACACAATTATCGAGACAACCCAATCCACATTCCTATGGACCGTTAGAAGCAACATATTGTTAATATGTTACTCACGGTTCGTCTCATTTCCTTGGAGGGCTATGGTATTAATTTGGAGCCCATTATTTTTTAGTCGAGCCTTGATTGGTCCACTAAATAAACCTAACCTAACTTACCTTGTTTGGTCACTTGCTTGGCTTATATTCTTGGCCTTCCTCTCGGCCTCCAAATGAAGAACGCCCAATCTCTCTCTGTGACTTCTCCTCTTTCATACGACCTTTGTGGTTCTTTTCTAGTGGGCATACTATTGTTCTTCATCTTGTCCAACTAGTAGCAACCGGAAGTGGGAACTTGGTGGTGGTGTTTTGGAGTTGTCTTAACCCGTTGGTGGTGTCGACTTATTTGGTGACACTGAGCCCGGTTTACCTTGGTGTTTGCTGGAACTTGGCCCTACAACTGGTATCAGAGCGTGGATCACCTTCTCCGGCCAGAAATCCACCAAAAACATCGATGTTTTGCACGATTTTCATAGAGGACCGAACCTGCAATCGCGAATTCCGGCCAAACCAGGAACTTTCCGGCGAAACTGATCCCATACCCGGAACCAGCAGGCTGAGGCACCCGCTCCAGTGCGGCGCGTGGCGGCGGCGAACTCCAGCGGCGGCGCGTGGTGGCGATTTTGGGCGAACTTCCTTCGGGCAGTTTGCTCATTTCAATCCCCTGAATGCACTGACAATGTTTATTTTCTGTTTTAGGTTACACAAAAAAAGTTGGACAATTTTTCCCCTGGTGGATCGACGGTTGAAACTGCATATATCTACTAAATTTCTTTAGGCCAAGATTGCGGTCCTAAAGTAATAGATTCGCATCTCTCTCGATTATATAAACTCAGACACGTCCGCTCTGATAAATTGGCCTAACCCGTTAATTTCAGCATTAGCGCGTCACCGTGTAGGGTGACAATAGGTTGGGGGTTGTCATTGCTTGGCAACCATTGCTTGTGCTAGAATTAGGGTTACGTACTCTTGATTATTTTGATTGAGTATTTGTTTTTGGGTTAAAATTAGTTTTGTAATTCTTAGTGATCTAATTACTGTGAAACTAGTTATCTGTTAGACGTATTTTTTGCTGCATTGTTATTTTCGCTGCTTACTTATTCCGTTAGAAATACCGTGCCCTTACCCGTTCGAACATTCCCTTGATCTAAGACTGCGAGTCTTACGAAACCCTGAGAATCTAGAACGGTGTATACTGTCTGTGACCCTAGAACTACTTTGTGTGGTTTGATTGTGGTTTGTGCATTCTTTGACTGTAGTGTAAAGATGACAACTCACAACTTTGATTTGAGAATTTTTAATGGAAAGGGTGACTTTGTTATTTGACAACAAAAAATGAAAGACATTTTAGTCCAACAAAAGGTTTCAAAGGCCATTGAAAGCAATTTTTCAACTGATTTTTCACAAGAACAAAAAGAAGAAGCCGATGAGCTTGCTTATACCTCAATCATTTTACACTTATCTGACGCCGTTTTAAGAAATGTAGGTAAATTGAAAACCACTAAAGAACTTTGGAAAAAATTAGAAGACTTGTATTTGCTTAAATCTACACCGAATAAACTTTACTTGCTCGAACATTTTTTCAGTTTCAAAATGGATTTTTCAAAGGATCTTGATGACAATTTAGACGTATTTAACAAATTGGTGCAAGATATAGTTAATTGTGATGAGACTGTGTCCGAAATTTATAAGGCTATAATTTTGCTCAATACAATTCCTGATTCCTATAAGAAAGTTAAGAACGTCATTAAGTATGGTAGAGACACGTTGACACCTGAAATTGTCATAGATTCCCTTAGAAGTAAAGAAATGGAAATTAGGGCTGAAAAACATGATAAGAGAAACGGTGAGGTACATATGATGCGGGGTAGAACTCAATTTAGGCAAAATAGTTATAATGGATATCAAACTAGTGGTGAGTCAAGAGGTAATGGATGGAAAAAGAAGAGCAAAGGTAGGTCTAGATCAAAATCTAGGACTAAGGCGAGAAAATACTATGGTTGTGGAAACACATGGCATTTTATGAAAGATTGTCATAAGGAGAAGGGTAAACTAAAGGTTAAGAAGAGAGATGAGGTCAATGTGTTAGCATCTACTTCCGATATAAATGGTGGTGAGGTCTATATGATTACAAGTCCCGTTGCATACACTGCTGATTCCCGCATGCATGAATGGATACTTGATTCTGGTGCATCTTTACATGTGACGTCTGAAAAGAATTGGTTTTATAAGTTGCATGAATCTAATATTGGGCATGTTGTGCTGTGTGATAACTTTGCCTATACTATAGCTGGAATTGGTGACATAAACGTAAAATTTGACACAAGTTTTGTGTATACGTTAAAAGACGTTAGATATATTCCTGAGTTGTCTAGGAATCTGATTTCAGTAGGGAGACTTGAAAAAGATGACTTTACTGGTAAAATTGGAAATGGTATGCTAAAAATGATCAAGGGTGCTTTAGTTTCCATTAAGGAAATTAAGAAAAACGATATATATATATATATATATATATCACTATTGGGGAAGTGATTATAGGTGTGAACCCCTCTATCTCCTCTGCCAAGATTGATCACACACACACATGACATAATAGACTTACTCACGTAGGGGTCAACAGACTTAAGCTACTTAACGAAAAAGGTGCTTTTGGTAATGACTGTGTGTCTGACTTGTCATTTTGTGATCATTGTGTGCTTGACAAACATCATAAAACTTCTTTCTCCACGAGTATTAATAGAGCTAAAGGCATGCTCGAATATGTGCACTCTGATCTATGGGGTTCTGCTAGTAATCCCACATCGGGTGGGAATAAGTATTTCCTGTCTATTATCGATGACTACACTAGGAAAGTGTGGTTCTATCTTTTGAAGGATAAATCTGAAACCTTTAATAGTTTTAACAATTGGAAGAGACAAGTGGAAAACCAAACTAGCAAGAAAATCAAATTTTTAAGGACAAATAACGGCCTAGAATTCTGCAATAAGGAATTTAATAGTATGTGTAAAGAAAGCGGCATAACTAGACATAAGACCGTTCCTTACACTCCTAAGCAAAATGGGGTAGTAGAAAGGATGAATAGAACCATACTTAATAAAGTACGTTGCATGATGATTAGTTCTGGTGTTCCCAAGTCTTTTTGGGGTGAGGCTATTATGACCGCTTGTTATTTGATTAATCTAACTCCTTCTGCTGCATTGAATGGTGACACTTCACATGAGAGATGGTCGGGTAAACTGAGTGATTACTCGATGCTTAGAACTTTTGGCTGTACAGTTTTTTCTCATCAAAGTGAAGGTAAGCTAGAACCTAGAGTTAGGAAGTGTGTCTTTCTAGGATACCCCGATGGTGTTAAGGGTTATAGGTTATGGGATAGAAGCCAAAAAGGGGTTAAGATCATCATAAGTAGGGATGTCATGTTTAACGAGAATGAGATGCCGTGTATTAAAGGGGAAACTGAACCTGAGAGTGAAGCTGAACCAGGTGAAGAGAAAGACCAGTTTAAGGTAAAGTTAGGAAAACTCAGCCCACTTGCCCCTACTGCTTCAAATGAGGTGGAGACTCAAGCTCAGGAACCCGAGGTGGAGAATAGTAACGAAATAGTGACAGAAGAGCACTATGAGGAAGAAAATCCTTTAGCTAACTATAAGTTAGTTAGGGATAGAGAGAGGAGACAAACGAGAGAACCTAGAAGGTTCGGTTTTGAATCTGAATTAGCTTTCGCTCAAGCAAGTTATGAAGAACTAGCTGATAAAGAGTTAATGACCTTTGAAGAGGTAATAGGCAGTGATCAATCTAATAAATGACTTAAGGCAATAAAAGAAGAGATGAGTTTTCTATAAAAGAATTATACTTGGGAGCTAGTACCTAGGCCTAACAACAAATCAATTGTTGATTGCAAATGGGTCTTTAAGGTTAAGGAAGGTATTAGCAGCTCGAAACCCCTAAAGTTTAAAGCTAGGTTAGTAGCTAAAGGCTATACACAGAAGGAGGGCGTTGATTATAATGAAATTTTCTCACCAGTTGTTAAGTACACCACTATTAGGGTTATGCTCGCATTGGTTGCACACTTTGACTGAGAACTTGAACAACTTGACGTAAAAACTGCTTTTTTACACGGTGAGCTTGATGAACAAATTTTCATGAATCAACCAAAAGGTTTTAAGGATAAGTCAAAACTTGATTATGTGTGTTTTCTGAGAAGATCCTTGTATGAGTTAAAACAATCTCCTAGACAGTGGTACAAGAGGTTTGATTCCTTTGTACTTACTATAGGGTTCCAAAGAAGTAAATTTGATCACTACTTGTATTTTCAACACAATGAGACTGATGATAATTATCTGTTTTTGTTTCTCTATGTGGACGACATGCTTTTGACTGAATCATCCTCTAAGTGGATAAATAACATAAAAGCAAAACTAAGTGGTGAATTTGACATGAAAGAACTAGGTAAGGCTAAGAGAATCTTAGTGATTGAAATCGAAAGAGATAAGTCAAATTCTATTTTGTTTTTACATCAGTCTCCATACATATCCAAAGTATTGAAGAAATTTAATATGGGTGATTGCAAACCTGTCACGTTGCCTCTTGCTAATCATTTTGTTTTATCGAAGGAACAATCCCCTTGCAATAAGCGTGAAGTAGAATACATGAGTAGAGTGTCTTACTCTAATGTGATTGGTTTTATAATGTATTTAATGGTTTGCACTAGACCGGATTTAGGTTTTGCTGTTAGTACTCTCAGTAGATACATGGCTAATCCAGACCCTGAACATTGGGAAGCGCTAAAGTGGCTGTTAAAGTACTTGAAGGGTACAAGTGATGTAGGTTTAAAGTTTAGTGCTAATAAAGAAGGTATAAAATTAAAAGGTTTTGTAGATGCTGACTACGCGGGAGATAGGGATAATAGGAAATCCACTTCGTCTTACGTGTTTACCTTATCTAATTCATGTGTTAGTTGGAAATCATAGTTACAACATATTGTTGCATTATCTACTACAGAATCAGAATATATTGCTACCACTGAATCTATTAAAGAAGCTCTATGGCTTAGAAGCCTTCTTCATGAACTATGTGTCTTGAATGATTATGTAGTAGTGTATTCTAATAATCAGTCATCTATACATTTATGCAAGAACCCCGTTTTTCACGAGCGCACTAAACACATTGATGTTAGACTCCACTTCATTAGAGATATAGTATCTTAAGAGGTGGTAAGACTTGAAAAAGCCCATACCCACTACAACCCCTCTGATATGGGGACGAAGGTACTGCCACTTGCAAAGTTTAGAAGTTGCAAGGAACTTCTAAACATTGGTACAGGTAAATGATTTCCAATTTTATCGGTTTTCTATTAGATGTGTCACTAATGGGAGACATTTTTCTTTTGCAGGTCCTTTGACACCAAGGTGGAGGTTGTTAAGCAATTTGTTGTCAAACGACCCCTCGGGCTATGATGTAACCCCGGTTCTACTATCAATCGGCCTTGGCCATATGATTGATTTGTATGTCGACAAAATTATCGAGACAACCCAATTCACATTCTTATGGACTGTTAGAAGCAACCTATTGTTAATAGTGTTGCTCACGGTTCGTCCCATTTCCTTGGAGGGTTATGGTATTAATTTGAAGCCTATTATTTTTTAGTCGAGCCTTTATTGGTCCACTAAATAAACCTAACCTAACTTACCTTGTTTGGTCACTTGCTTGGCTTATATTCTTGGCCTTCCTCTCGGCCTCCAAATGAAGAACGCCCAATCTCTCTCTGTGACTTCTCCTCTTTCATACGACCTTTGTGGTTCTTTTCTAGTGGGCATACTATTGTTCTTCATCTTGTCCAACTAGTAGCAACCGGAAGTGGGAACTTGGTGGTGGTGTTTTGGAGTTGTCTCAACCCGTTGGTGGTGTCGACTTATTTGGTGAAACTAAGCCCTGTTTACCTTAGTGTTTGCTGGAACTTGGCCCTACAATATGTTTCTTAAAGCGTAAAAATTCAAAAGGCGTTTGGTTTGGAATTCATTTTCTCTTCTCCAGAAAACAAAATTCCTAGCATCCCCACCATCTTCTACCTCACAAATCGACTACCACCCACGACCTAGACCACCAAATCCCAGCATCACTCGAACCCCCTCACCACCCTCTACAATGCAATCTATGATACTCAGCATTGCACCTAATTCTACATGTATTATGAGTCAACAACAATGATAATGGGAAATCATTAAACATAACCTAAAAAGAACCAGAATATATATGGCAAAACTTACTAAAATTTGACAAATAAGAGCTGTAATTTCTGCAATTGAATGAGTACCTAATGTCGTTTGATGATGAATTTCAGTTTCCCCAGGTTGATTTGTAGATTGGAGCATATTTGAGCCTTCAATTGAAATGAGGTTGAGCGGCATTTCCTGTTTGCAGGTTCACTCCATGGTCGATTCGAGCTAAATTGACGAAGACCCTTATATGTATATTGTCCGCCATAATGAGTAGGAGGTAATGGTGGTGGTGCATGACCGTGATTCTCAATGCTAGTGTCGAAATTTGGGCAACACTGTGCGTGGTTCGCTGCATTCGAACAGGCAAAATCTTTCCCATTTTCTTCAGATGTTGGTATGGAGTTGAAGAATGGGATGAGGGCATGTTGATGGTGTGGAAATCCGGTCGTACGGTGGTCAGATTTGTGAGCAGAAGGTGCCGGCTTGAGGTGGAGTAGATGCAGTGGAAGCGTAGAACTGGGTTTCGGTCATTTTGCAAAATGGCGTTTTCCATCTTTTCAGTTTTAGCGTCTTTTGGCTTGAAAACGGGGAAAATGACTTTTTTCCGTTTTCCTCACGATTTTTTTTTCTTCGTTTTTGTTTTCGAAAACTCATTTTTGAAAATGGGAAACCAAATGCATTTTTATCGTTTTGAAAAATAGAAAACGGAAAATGGCCCAAAAATGACGAACCAACCAGCCCCTAAAGTTTTACAATTGAAGGATAGTCATTAATTATTATTTACTTTCAAATAAATGCTTGGTATTTATCCATTGGACGATGTTTTACAGATTAAAATCTTGTTATTTTTTATATGCGAATTTTGTAACTTATGATTATGGTGTAATTATATTGTACGGAACATGCTAAAAATTTTAAATCAAAAAACTTTAGAAAATGGAAATTTCATCTTAGGGCATTCAACTTGCATGTTTGTATCAATTTGATGACTATTATTTATTTATTCTTTTTTTTTTTTTTGGTGGCCAGACTAACATAATAAGTCCATTATCACCATATAGATTTCATTTTTCTCCATGAAAACTAACTCTTTAAAATTCAAAAAAATTAAAAATTAAAAATAAAAAAAGGATGTCAAAATATGTTTGATTACAGATCATGTCGTCTTGGCTTAGAATTTCAACAATTTTGGTAATGGTTCAAATTTGGTAGTAGTTGTAGACAATTTAGATATTGGTTCAACCGTTCGAGACATTTATTGTGGACTTATAAAATCATGGGTTAATAATAATGAACCTAATTTACTTTATATGATTATTTCAATAGGTTGGTTATAGTTTGTATTGCTAAATTTGTAATTTTTTTTTTTGAAAAATAAAAACTGTAAAATTTATAAGTTAATAAAATTAATTTTTAAATAAAAAAATTTAAAAAAAGGTTCGGTTCAATTTTGTGCGATTTTTGAAAGCGAAATCTAAAAGACTAGTTCCTATAGAGATTCCCCTTGGTCTAATTCCACGCCTTATGACGAAAGTGGAGTCGGCGACGAAATCTAAACAAAACTATTTTGATTTGAGGGGGAAAAAATTCGCGTGGACCCAGACCAACTATTTCGATTTGATTCGTAGTTTTACGGTTATTTTGTGCAATCCTAGTTTTAATTGAGTTAGATAAAATTTAAATTAATTTTTTTAAATTTTTTTTTTTGGGTAAACCATTTTGTTGTTTAAGATAGTTTGCAAAGATTAAAACATAAATCAAACTTTATAAACGATTTGGTTCGGTTTAAAATCAAAATATTGAAAGAACCACGTGGATTCTAATCAATGATTTCAGAAATGAATTTCAATTTATTTTCGCTATTTGATAGTTTCGCCTTAAATTGCTAGTGGGCAAGGTTGGCTATGTTGAATTTTTTTGGACTTATTTATTTTAAAAAAAAAAAGGTGTTTTAATTAGTTGGGCTTTTTGTGCGATTGAACTTAAAAATAATAAAAAAAGACTACCTACCAAACTTGCTTTTTTCGCGTAGGTGCGACTTAAGCTATCAGATGAGATTTTTCACGAGTCAAGATTGACCTTTTAGAACGCGGGTTATACACAAATGTAAAATCTAAATTGGATAAATTGAAAGGAATTAAATTGTGGTGAACAAAGGTACTCTGTGGAGAAATTTCCCCACAAAAAACTCCATGTATATCACACTCGGTTTCCTAGTCATTAACTTCTCTACTCCATTTCCTAGAAATGTGTCACCAAGTCTTCCATTTTCTGCCGTTTCATTTCTGCCAAATTCTTGGTTGTAGTAATACTACTCCTCGTTCTTGGTGCTGTAATTGATCCTTTACAGTAATTAATTATTATATACAGATCGGAGCAAAATGGGCGGACTAAGCAAGTTAAGCAGAGTACTAACGATCATCTTCTTAATTTCAGTCGTGACGCTTTTCGCTGAACTCTTCTACGTTCTGTGGCGCCGCCGTGTCTTCCGCAGACGAAACCCACAAGCCAGCACTGCGGTTGACGGTGGTGGAGATCAGCCATCTCATTATTCTTCTTCCGATTCTTCATTTCTGTCCATAGCCTCCTCCAAGGAGTTCCTTTATGCCTTCTGCATAAGATCTCACTCCCACTCTCGTGTGGAACCCAACTCCACAACTCCAACTAGTTCGAACGGGGAATCGCAGATGGAAGAAATCGATAGCGACATCGTGAAGCTTCAATTAATGCATGGACCGTCAAGATTCTTGTTCACCATCAAAGAAGAGGAAAGAGAAGAATTGGAAGCAGTCGCTGAGAATAATAATAACAAAGAAAAGGTGAGCTTGCAGGAGTGTTTTACGGTGGCTGAAGAGTCGCCGGAAATTAGGGTAGAGATTGACGATCACGGTGGATGCGATGCGACGCCGTTTACAACACCCTGTGCTTCGCCTTTGTATTTCACTCCGTCGTGTTCTCCGGTACACGAGATCGATTCACCCCTATGAAATACAGAACGGCGTCACGTTTGAGTTAAAGGTGTAGACTGATAATCGCCAGCCGGTGATATCCCGATACAAAGGTCGTCTGAACTGAACGGCCTGGTGTTAATTAATAATTTCTCGTTAATTTTGTCCTTTTAGTTACTTTTCCTTTTTGTGTTTATATGCTGCAAGGTTAATACTTTGTTTAACTATCTTAATTAATATCAATCAATTTTGAACAATTTTGTCTAGAATTTAAATTTATAAAATAAGATTAAATCAGCTGTAGTAACAATCTTAATATGTGTGCCATTTA
Source organism: Olea europaea var. sylvestris (assembly GCF_002742605.1). Classification (NCBI taxonomy): domain Eukaryota; kingdom Viridiplantae; phylum Streptophyta; class Magnoliopsida; order Lamiales; family Oleaceae; genus Olea; species Olea europaea. The sequence continues at coordinate 93,990 of NW_019265383.1, forward strand.
TCTTCAAATCCATTGATCGATGCAAGCCTTTTTTCGATATATACGAGGAGAAAAAAAAATTTAAATGGATAATAGAGTGTCAAAACGCTTTCAAAGAACTCAAAGCAACAAGCTCAACCACCAGTTTACTATATCAGAGCCCTATAAATTGTTGAGACACATTATTCTCCCCTAGAAAAATTGGCATACGCAATTATCATGGCATCCAAGAAACTAAGGCCATACTTTCTAGAGCATCCTATCGAAGTCTTGGCTAACTATCCTTTAAGACTAGTTTTGCAAAAGCCCGACACCTTAGGACGGATTGTTAGGTGGACTGTTGAGTTAGGCCAGTTCGACATACAATATAGGCCCGCAGGATAATAAAAGGCCAAATGTTGACTAATTTTGTAGCAGAGTTCAGCGCTAATCAAGATGATCGACCAAATGATATCCCAAGGGAGTTTTTTGTTGATGGTTCCTCCATCAACGTTTGACCTAGTGCAGAAATAGTGTTGATTAGCACCATTCCTATCAAGCTCTCATTTTTGACTTTAAAACATCCAACTTAAAGTAACTGATAGTCTGAGTGAAGATGGCAAAAGAATTGAAAACTCCCAACGTGGTGATCCATAGTAACTCTCAGCTCATAATCAATCAAACTTACCAAGCAAAGGAAGAGTGGATGAATAACTACCTTCAAGTTGTTAAGAAGAAATTCGAAGGTTTCAAAACCATTCATGTTAAGCAAATCCCAATAACTCACAATAGCCATGCTGACGCCCTAGCTAGGTTGGCCACGAGTGATGGAATAGAAGAGGTCGATAGCATTCCAATTGGAAGGCTTCAACGTTTCGCCATTAAGAAAGGGAGTGCGATCTTAATGGTTGAAGACTTGAAGCCCACCTAGTTAGATGAAATTGCCTCATATCTCAAAATGGGAACTCGCCAAGATGATTCTATCGAAGCTAGAAAACTATGAATTAGGTCGGCCAAGTATACTTTATTGAACGATGTGATTTACAAGAGAGGGTATGTTATTCCCTTGCTACGATATCTAAACAAAGAAGAAGCGTGGTATGCCTAGTAGGAAAATCACTAGCCCATAAGATTTTAAGGCAGGGATACTTTTTGCCGACCTTTAAGCGAGATGCCTAGAGTTTGTGCAGAAATGTGACAAATGTTAACGTTTAGCTCTAGTTTCTAAGGCACTGCCAAAGGTGCTGAATACTATTGTAAGTACATGGCCATTTTCTAAGTAGGGGTTGAGCTAATAGGACTCATGCCAATAGGGAGAGCAAAACCAAGTTTGCTATTGTAAGAGGAGATTACTTCACTGAGTGGGTTGAGGATGAACCTCACGCCAAGATCATAGAATAAAAAGCAATAGGCTTCATATGGAAATCCATTATATGCAGAATTGGGAAACCTTACTCTATCATGACCGATAATGGAAAAAAATTTAATGATGCTCATTTAGTAAGCTTTTGCGAAGAGTTTAGAATAAAGAAATAGTTTTATACTCCTAACCACCCACAGGCAAATGGCCAAGTAGAGGTAATCAACAAGATCATGCTTATACGCTCAAGGCAAAGCTCGACAACCTTAAGGGAGTATGTGCTGAAGAGCTTTCCAGTGTATTTTGGTCCTACCGCACCACCTCGAGGAGTAGTATGGGAGAAACCCCATTTTCTTTGGCTTTCAGTGTAGAAGTTGTGACTCCATTGGAAATAAACATCTATTTATTTGAAACTAAGACATACAAGGAGGAAGAGAATGAACAGAGCCTTCGTGCTAAGTTAGATCTACTTGAAGAAAAAAGAAATGGGGCGAAACTCATAAATGCCATTTACAAGTAGCACAGCACTAGATATTATAATAAAAAATTGCACAAACTGGAATCTGAGTTCGGATTTCTCGTGCTAAGAAAGGTATTTCTTGCCACTGAAGAACCCAACTCTAGATCTTTTAGCCTAAAGCGGGAATGCCCCTACAAGGTCACCCAAATCTTATCAAGTGGAGCTTACAAGTTAGAGGATATAGAAGTTACTACATCCTTGAAATGTTGAACATCTCAAGAAATATTATCAATAGAATAGGAGATGTACTTTTTGAATGCAATCATGTAACTTTGATTCGAGTAACACAATAAACCTTATCTCAATATGAGTCCTCATTAGATTCAAAGGACATGCTCTTAAGCTATCCGACCTAAGGTTGCATGTCCTGCAGCACTTATACAAAATTTTCCTCTGAAAAGGGAGATTCAAAGGACTTGCTCTTAGGCAGTCTAACCTAAGGTTGCATGTGTTGGAGGAAACCTATGTCAAATTCAGATTGCATCCGCTGGATGTGCTTGATTACTTTTACTAAGCTAATAACATAAGTATCTGGAGCTAGGGCATCAACCTCAAGTGATTCACTCCATAGCTCAACTGCTTTACCTTTCGAGAGTCAAGATCCTCAATGCCGAGTTTATCTCCTTCAGAACGGGCCCTCTCTTCTTTAGCTCTTTTCTTCTCAGTGGTAACCCTCTCATTGGCCTTCTTTCTACAAATTCTCAAGGCTTTCACCTCGTCCTAAAGTTTGAGCTCGAACGCCAATTTAGCTCCAAGTTTCACACCCATCTTATTTAGCAGATCCTCCTATTCTTTCTCCCTTCCTCCTCAAATTTCAGCTTCCATGTTTTTGAAAAGCTCTGCATTCTGGTTCCTTATATCAATTACCTTATCCATCTTAACCCTTATCTATGAGGGAAAGTCATTTAAGTAAGATACACACACACACACACACACACACACACACACAAATTATTATTGCCATCCCTACCTCTCTCTCGAGTGCCAAGTAAAAGTTAATCGTAGAAATTAATTCCAATATCTCTATTTGGAATTAAAATCGAGATTTATCAAGATCGTAGTTTTTAGATGGAACAAGCTTAATAGATTCTATATTTTGTCTCGAAATCCATAAAATCTAGGTTGTGTTATTGTTGTAATCGTGCCTAATTCTCCTCTCTTGAGTGTCGAAATTGAGTAGCATCTAATCATTCAATGTGACCAATTAATTGAAGGCAATAAATAAACAACACAAATAAATGAAATTGGAAAAATTAATAAAAATAACTAAATCAAATCATATGCTCAATTTTTGGCTAATCAACCCTATTAGAATTATCTAGTTCATGATATTGGACTAGAAACCTATACAATTTATATAGAATAACATGAAGAGAAGAAAGATAAAATTGTTATTTGGATGGTTGAATCAATCTTCTTTGCCAAGTTGCCTTTGCATTCTTCTTGATTTTTTAAATTTTGCCCTTTTCAATTCTCTTTGAAAGTGGTCTTTAGGTTTATATTTATAGTATCTGTTCGCTAAAATCCTACACCGCAAGTGCACGGGTCGCGTTCAAGTAATAAAGTGGACCTTTTGAGTCTAAGTATCGTCCCACAGAGATTGTATTAGTTTAAATTTAAATTATCTTCTCCTTAACCGAAATAATAGAAATTCGTGATTTTTCACTAACTATTTCATGATTTAATAACTTGCTTATAGATATAAAGCTTAAATTAACTAGCGTGATTATAATTAAATGCAAGTTTTATAAAAATATGATAACGAAATGCGTACTAGGATCCCGAATCCCCTTATATCAATCATCTTTAATCCGAATTTTATAAAATTGACAACACGATTCAATTATGAAGACCAATATTTCTAATTTGTTTAAAAATCTCTCTCGAGTATTGTTAAATCTATTTTTACATGTGACCCGACTATATTTCTATGACGAATACGAACATATAAAAATGTATTAAAGATTTATGAATACTTAAAGATCACGTAAAGTATAGCGGTATATTTCTATTCTCTATGGGACTTTATGACAATTAACATAATGTCTAACTTATTTTCCATATCTCGAGGGTAAAACAAGTCACAAATCTCATACAACTATTGCGCTCATAATTGTAGAGAAAATAAAATTCATGCCAATCATTCAATAATTAAAAACATGTTTTAACGTCAAATGAATAAAATTCAAGATTAAGGGTTCATAATATAAGGTTTATCGCAAATCCTAGTACAAAATAATTTAGCCTAACATAATGTGAAAATTAAACAAAGAAAAGTGGAAGAATATCACCAAAAATTGATCAAACGTGATTAATTCTCGCAATTTTATTTGGCTGCCGTCTTTTTCCTCTTCAATTTATGATTTCCGCCTCTGCTCGCCTCGAGTCATGGGTATATATAAATCCATGTAGCCACAAGTTAATTCCCACCGTCTGTCCAATTTTATTGCCAATTGAAGAGTCCAATTCCAGCAGCCACTTACATGAAATGCATTGTCATCTATGTAGACAAGATTTGGTGAATAATTTTGACCATCCAATGACAATTAGTTGCCCAATTCTGTGGGTATTTTCTCTAAAAAAATCAGCTTTTGCAATCCACCAGCATACCCTAGCAGCTGCCGACTTTTCCTCACTGAAGCACTTAATTTTCGGCTCCCCCTTGTCCGACTTCTCTCCCCAATCTGTAGGTTTATGTTTGTGCGTGTGTGTGTGTCTATATATATATATATATATATATATATATATATATATATTACAGTTTTCCTCCAACAGCAGGTAGCCCTTTTTCTCTTCTTTAATAAGAGCCCAATTGGTTGATTTTTATTCCAAATATAAGTCCAAAAGTAGGCCCATGTGGTGTTTTCTTCAAAGTCCTCAATTCTTCCATGTAATGCAAATCAGTCCTTTTCTTCATTTTCTCCTCAATTTTGATCCTCCATCTTTTATTCCGCGAGATTTTGTCCACAAACTCAATTTAATAGCCAATTGATTATTTTCTTTTCCAATTGCTTCAAAACGGGTTCATAACTAAAAACAAAAGAAAATTAACACAAGTTAGGTAAAAAATTAATAATTTGACAACATAAAAGCCTAGTTATGTAGTCCGAATAAGTGCACAAAATGCACTTATCAAACACTCCCAAACTAAAACATTTGTTCGTCCTCGAACAAAATAAAACTTACATATGACACATATTTAACCTAACAAATAACAAATAAAAAAACTCAACCTTGAATTACTCACCATATGCCTCAGGTTTGAATTTAAGCAATATTTTAGAAAGATCCAAACAACATCAAAAATAAAATAAAAAATTTGCTTATTCGATGCTCGATTTAGTGTGTGTGTGTGTGTGTGTGTGAGATTAGCCAACATTGAAATAACACCTATATTAGACTACAACCAATCTAGGTGCTGTTGATTTATTCATGGTCCCAACCCTCTTGTGATCACTTTTTCCTCACACCTCTCATGTAACAATCACTTCTTATACTTTTCTCTCCAATCCTGAGGTATTTCTAGTACAAAAGGGGTTCCTCAAAATCATTATGATGCATTTTTCCGCACAAGTGTTCAGAATAAGATACTTGAACAACTAGAAAGAAAGATAGTAAGTCTTTTTCATGACCACACCGCCAGTCTCTAGAGTTCAAATCTCAAAGTCATCACTAGGCACATCTCACTTTTGATAATTTATATCTCATTTTTTTTTTGACATCTCCTGTGCAAGACTTCTTTCCATTAAACTTTCTAAATGACCCTTGTAGCGAGCTTTAAGCCGATGACTCCCAAGTCAGACGACTATAGGGCATCAAGGTTTTAGATACCATTGCAGGCTTAATAATCCGAGTAAAAAAGGCTACGAAAAGAAGTAGAAGATGTGTCATTTTTTCTTTTGATATGAGAATCTAACTGTTCATTCATTTTTTTTCTTTTTTCTCTTTTTTTTTTGTGCAAAAATTCTTTCCATTAAGCTTTTTAGATGACCCCTGTAGCGAGTTTTAGGTCGATGACTCCCGAGTCAAATGACTTTAGGGCACTAGATTTTAAAGACCCTTACAGGCTTAATCACTCGGGGTCATAAAGACTACGAAAAGAAGTAAAAAAAAAATGTATGATATATTGATTTTTATTTATTTATTTATCTTTTAAGATGATCAGTGCCTGTTTTAGACTCTTTAGCTCAAACCCTTTCAATTAACACCGGGATTCGACAATTCCAAACCATCACATTTCTATGAAGACAAGCACAAACCTTCCCACCTCCAAACTGCTTTTTTGGCAGTTTGGTTTCTATATAAATTATTTGAGAATTTTATTCAAACCTAGGTCAACAACATCAACAATTTCACAAAAATTACATTGTGTTCCAACATAAGCGATAAATCAATATGGCTATGTACTCAAATAATCAAATCTAACATGGATAAGTTTTAAAGTAAAAGTACAAGTTATGATGTTATCCAGCATCTAACTAAATATTTACTCAATTCAAACAAATAATATCTTCATAGGCGGCAAGTCGTCAACGCACTAGACACTTTTTTTTCCTTTTTTTCTTTTTTTTTTCTTTTTTTTTTTACAGACTCAATTAGCAATTGAAAAGTATGTATTCTAAGTATCCTAATATTCACCCACCCCAAACTAAAGTACTACTTTGTCCCCAATGTAGAAGCAAAAATAAACAAAGTAAAGGGGTAAAGATTAAAAACTCCCCGGGGTAGATGCGGATGTGATGAACGATCAGGCTATTCCAATTGGTAGACATCACGACAGCTATAACTTTTCTTTGTTGTGAGGCTTAAATTCTCTTAAAAATGCATATCACATCAATGTAAGCTTAATAGAATGCTAAGATGTTAATGATGAACCTAGGCAACCATGTCAAAATAAAATGAACTTAATAATTAGATATGCCTAAGTTATTAATGCAGGTCTGAAAGTACTACTTAAAATGTGTCCAAAACTACCCATTTAAATGCACGAGTTCCTAAATTAATGCAGTCTCTAAAACTATATGTAATGCAATAGTTAATTAAAATAGCAAAAAGAGATAGAAGAATGGGTTGCCTCCCATTAAACGCTCGATTTATAGTCTAGAGCTCGACTTTTTGTTCATTCATTCTAGTGTTACGAGTTGAAAGGTTGATTTTTCTTTCGAAAATTCACCATTCCAATATGGCTTCAACCGTTGTCCATTAACCTTAAAGGTTCCTTTATTTTCATGAGTTATTTCAACTGTCCCATAAGGAAACACTTTGACTATGGTGTATGGCCCTGACAACCTAGATCTCAATTTACCAGGAAAAAGTTTGACTCTAAAATTGTATAGCAAAACTTGTTGCCCAACCTCAAACTTCCTTCTTTGAATGTGCATGTCATGCCACTTTTTTGTGTGCTCCTTGTAGGGTTTTGCGTTCTTATAGGCTTCCAATCGAAACTCACCCATCTCATTCAACTGAAGTAATCTCTTTTCACCGGCGGCCTTTAAATTAAAATTCAAGTTCTTGACTGCCCAATAAGCTCGATGCTCCAATTCAACTGGCAAATGACACGCTTTTCCAAAAATCAAACGATAAGGAGACATGCCTATAGGTGTTTTCAAAGCCGTTCTATAAGCCCACAAAGCATCATCAAGTTTCTTAGACCAATCTTTTCTTGAAGAACTCACTGTTACCTCCAGTATCCGCTTTAATTCTCGATTGGAGATTTCAACTTGACCGATGATCTGAGGGTGATAATGGGTAGCTATACGATGTCGGACGCTATATTTAGCCAACAAAGACTCAAATTGACGATTGCAAAAGTGTTTGCCCCCATCACTTATGATAGCTCGAGGTATGCCATAACGGGTGAAAATATACTTCTTTAGGAACCCAATTACAACCTTCGCATCATTGGTTGGCAATGCTACTGCTTCCACCCATTTGGAAACATAATCGACGGCGACAAGTATATACTGATTCGAGAATGATGAGGGAAATGACCCCATAAAGTCGATCCCCCACACATCAAAAAGCTCTACCTCCAGAATGCTATTCAGAGGTATCTTGTTTTTTCCTGAGATATTTTTCGTGCGCTGACATCTATCACACCTCTTCACAAATTCAAATGTATCTCGGAATATCGACGGCCAGTAGAAACCAGACTGTAGAATTTTAGCAGTAGTCTTTGATGCGCTAAAGTGTCCAGCATAGGCAGATAAATGACACTGCTTGAGTATCTGAGGGATCTCTTCTTTAGGAATACACCGCCTAATAATTTGATCTGGACCCCACCTGTAAAAAATAGGGTCCTCCCAAAAATAATATTTCAAATCAAAAGAATTTTTTTCTTTTGATGACTTGAATAGTCTGGTGGAATAATAGATTTGGCTAGATAATTCACTATATCAGCATACCAAGGTACATCCTCTACATTGAAAATCTGTTCATCTGAAAAGATCTCATTTATGTCCACTGACTTTTCCTATTCTCCATGCTCAAGTCAGGATAGGTGATCAGCTACTAAGTTTTCACTTCCCTTCTTGTCTTTTATCTCTAAATCAAATTCTTGCAGAAGTAATACCCATCTGGTTAGTCTTGGCTTTGCATCTTTCATTGTCATCAGATACTTTAACGTTGCATGATCTGTATAAACTATTACTTTTGATCCAACAAGATAAGATCGAAATTTATCAAAGGCGTAGACTACAGCTAAAAGTTCCTTCTTAGTGGTGGCATAGTTCAACTGTGCATCATTCAATGTCTTGCTTGCATAATAGATCACATGAAAAACTTTATCTCGTAGCTTTCCCAATACTGCTCCCACCGCGTAGTCACTTGCATCACACATTAGTTCAAAGGGCAAACTCCAATCTAGTGCAACAATTACTAGCGCTGAAATTAACTTCTCCTTTAAAGTGTTGAAAGACAATAGACATTCTTCAGAGAAGTTGAAAGGGACATCCTTGACTTGCAGATTGCATAATGGTTTAGTGATCTTAGAGAAGTCTTTGATGAAGTGCCGATAAAATCCATCATGGCCAAGGAAACTGTGAACACCCTTGACTGAGGTTGGTGGTGGTAATTTCTCAATAACTTGAATCTTCACCTTGTCCACTTCTATCCCTTTAGCTGAAATTCGATATCCCAACACGATGCACTCTTGTTCCATAAAGTGACACGTTTCCCAGTTTAGTACCAAATTTATTTCCTTACACCATTGCAAGACCAAGTTTAAGTGTTCAAGACATTCATCAAATGAAGAACCAAAAACTGAGAAATCATCCATAAAGACCTCTATGAATCTTTCCACCATATCAGAGAAGATGGCCATCATGCAATGCTGAAATGTGACGGGAGCATTACATAGACCAAATGGCATCCTACGATAAGCAAAGGTGCCGTAAGGACAAGTAAAAGTAGTCTTCTCTTTATCCTTGGGTGCTATCAGAATCTGATTATAACTAGAGTATCCATCAATAAAACAATAATAGGAGTGACCTGCTAACCTTTCCAACATCTGATCCATAAATGGGAGGGAAAAGTGGTCCTTTCGAGTAGCAGTGTTGAGTTTGCGATAATCAATGCATACCCTCCATCCTGTAACAGTTCTAGTGGGAATCAATTCATTCTTCTCATTTTTCACTACTGTAATACCTCCCTTTTTCGGCACAACTTGAACAGGACTAATCCATGCACTGTCTGAGATAGGATAGATGATCCCTGCATCCAAAAGCTTCAAAACTTCTGCTCTGACTACCTCTTTCATATTTGGATTGAGACTCCTTTTGCTGTCTATACTTGGTCTAAAATTATCCTCTATGAAAATTTTATGCATGCAGATTGTAGGGCTGATCCCTCTTATGTCGACAATAGACCATCCAATAGCTGTTTTATTTTCTCTGAGTACTCTTAGCAACCTCTCTTCTTCAAGCTTACTAATGGAGTTTGAAATAATAACAAGCAATGTGGAAGATTTTTCCAGGTAGGCATAACGAAGGTGAGATGGCAACTGCTTGAGCTCTAACTCAGGGGGCCTCTAAATTGATGGCAAAGGCTTTGTAGGACCAGTGCCTAATTCCTCAAAGTGTGGTCTGCGCCTATATGGAGGATTAGCTTCAAGATTTCTTGCACATATTTCAATCTGATTAGAATCAGATTGAGTAGATTGAGAGTGTATAATACATGCCTCATATGGATCTGGTGGATTATGCAACTGGAGCGTATCATTTACTGTATTATCAATCACATCGATCTGGAAGCAACTGTCTGACTCTGCTGGATATCTTATGGCCTTGAACACATTAAATGTGACATGCTCTTCACCAAGTCTCAAAATCAATTGACCTTTTTGAAAATCAATAAGGGCTCTACCGGTAGCTAAAAATGGCCGACCCAAAATAAGTGGAATATCCCTATCCTCCTCCATGTCAAGAATGAGAAAATCAGCTAGGAAGATGAATTTGTCCACTTTCACCAAAATATCCTCAATAATTCCTCTTGGGTGCGTGATAGACCGATCAGCTAGCTGTAAAGTCATTGTAGTTGCTTTAGCCTCCCTCAAGCCCAGTTTCCTAAAAATAGATAATGGCATCAAATTAATGCTTACACCTAGATCACATAAAACTTTATCAAAATAATAATCGTCTATAGTGCAAGGTATAGTAAAACTCCCTGGATCTTTTAATTTGGGAGGTAGCTTCTTTTGTATTCTGGCGCTACATTTCTCTGTCAACATTATAGTCTCATGTTCTTCTAACTTGCGTTTGTTAGATAAAATATCTTTCAAGAATTTGACGTAACTAGGCATCTGAACGAGAGCATCCGCGAAAGGGATGTTGATGTGAAGCTTTTTGAAGACCTCAAGGAATTTGTATAGTGATTGTCTAACTTGTGTTTTTGCATTTGAGGAAATGGAATTGGCGGCTCGTATGGTTTAATAGGAGCAGTTGCCTTAACTTGTGGTGTATTTGAACTCTTTTTGATAGATGTATCTGTTGTTTGTTTAGTCTGTTCTGCATGCTCTTCATCAGTAGAGGGTACTTTTTCCTTATTTGCAGTTGGCCTCTTAACATGGAACTCAGGTAATTGGACCCCACTTCTAGTCGTAATTGCTTTGACGTGTTCTTTGGGATTAACCTCTGTATTGCTTGGCAATGTACCTGGTGCTCTACCTGATATAGCTTATGACATCTGTCCCATCTGAGTCTCCAAGTTTTTAATTGCAGCACTTTGATTCTGGAGAGTTGTCTTAGTCTTTGTCATAAATTGATTATTCACATCCATGTACTGATGTCTTTTTCATGATTTTACCAAACATCTCTTACAAAGAAGTTCTCATCTCTGCTTGCTAAAACTGAGAACCATGTGGTGCAGTGGGATTCTGATTGCTCCAGGAAAAATTCGGGTGCTTCCTCCAACTAGGGTTGTAGGTGTCAGAATATGGATTATTTTGTTGGCGCTGACCCCCTTGTATGAAGTCAACGTGTTCCGTACCTTGTATAAGAATTGGACAATTTACTGTACTGTGATCTGCCCCACATTCTTCACAACTTGCTCTTTTAGTCTGTACTGCATTGGCTGACTGTGACATGCTTTCTACCTTATGAACCAAAGAGTCAATTTTTGCAGACAATGCTGTATACGTATCCACCTCATAAACTCTCGATACTTGTGAACAACACGCTCAGAGGCCCACATGGCTGTGGTAGTAGCCACTCTCTCAAACAATTCCAAAGCTTCATCAATTGTCTTTGTGGATAAGGAGCCATTGGATGATGAGTCCACCATACTTTTATAAGATGGAAGTAGACCTACATAAAAATATTGGACCTGAAGCCCTTTGCTGATGCCATGATAAGGGCACTTCCGAAGCATATTCTTGAATCTATTCCAAGCTTTATCAAAGGATTCAGTTTCTCCCTGCCGAAATATGGATATGTCATGCTTCAACTTCACAATCTTCGCCGATGGAAAGAATTTGGTGTAGAATTTTTAAGCCAAGTCATTCCAAGTAGTGATACTAGCAATAGGTTGTGAATCTAACCATTCAAGCTCTCTATCCGATAGAGTATGTGGAAATAATCTCAATTTGATTGCATCATCTGAAATCCCTTGATATTTAAAGTGTTGACACATCTCAAAAAATCGAGAGACATGTGTATGTGGATTTTCATCAGACCTGCCATAAAATTGCCAATTGAAGAGTCCAATTCCAGAGCCACTTACATGAAATGCATGGTCATATGTGTAGACAAGATTTGTTGAATAATTTTGACCATCCAATGACAATTAGCTGCCCAATTCTGTGGATATTTTCTCTAAAAAATAAGATTTTGCAATCCACTAGCAGCTGCCGACTTTTCCTCACTGAAGCACTCAATTTTCAGCTCCCCCCTGTCCGGCTCCTCTCCCCAATCTGTAAGTTTATGTTTGTATATACATATATATTACAGTTTTCCCCCAATAGCAGGTAGCCCTTTTTCTCTTCTTTAACAAGAGCCCAATTAGTTGATTTTTATTCCAAATATAAATCCAAAAGTAGGCCCATGTGGTGTTTTCTTCAAAGTCCTCAATTCTCCCATGTAATGCAAATGAGTCATTTTCTTCATTTTCTCCTCAATTTTGATCCTCCATCTTTTATTCTGCGAAATTTTGTCCACAAACTCAATTTAATAGCCAATTGATTATTTTCTTTTCCAATTGCTTCAAAATGGGCCCATAACTAAAAACAAAAGAAAATTAACACAAGTTAGGTAAAAAATTAATAATTTGATAACATAAAAGCTATTTATGTAGTCCGAATAAGTGCACAAAATGCACTTATCAGTATCTTGAAATCTTGGAAGAGTGCAAGGACTAGAGCAAGAAAAGAGTCCACAAAATTCAAAATTGCATTTTTGCACGAGGCGTCACAACTTTCCTCCAATGGTGTTGTAGCGCCATATTTCTGTCTCTACTGTTTCTTTTGGCGCTACGACGCCCGATTTTCTTACTCTTCTTCTTTTCTGCCCTTATTTTGCAACTCTTTTCACCACTTCAGTCAATCTATATCACAACAACAAAATACATGTAAATACATTCTAAAAAAATTTCTCAAGAACAGCTAAATAACAAACTAAAGTGGTATTAAAACAATGAGTGAAATACACTCATCAAGGGCTCGAAGAAAACTCGAGAAAATTTCAAGACGAGTCACAATCATTGCCTCTATATCTTGTCGATGAAGTTCAAGAATGGGAAACTAAGCTTTAGAAGAGCTAGAACCAGCTGTAGGGAAAACCCCTTGAGAATGAGTAATGAAGACAACCCTCGAAGAGAATCTGTCGTATGGGAGACTTCAGAACTAGCTCCGACCTAGCATGATCTTCAGATCGGCTTTTCTTAATCAGCTCATGCTGGTCTTTCTCAACCACAGTGGCGTTTCCTTTTTTTTTTTTTTTTTTTTTTTCCCTAACAAATTGATGCCTTGCACCCTAGCATCTCTTCGTTTCGATCTAAATTGCATAGAGAAATAAATAATTTGGATGCCTTGCACCCTAGCATCTCTTCGTTTCGATCTAAATTGCATAGAGAAATAAATAACTATTAGTAATAATAACACAATTAAATAAAAAGTAGTATGCGTATAAAACCAAAAAGTTGTGATCAATTTCTTCGAAATTAAAGGTTGTTGACGAGCAAAAGTACACTGGAATAGATCCGTTTCAAACAAGGACGGATCCAGGATGAGATCCACGATCAGATTACAAAATTTCAAAACGGGCTACTACGTGAAAAAAAAATTTCACATAAAAAACTGATTTTTTACCCAAAAAATAAAATAAAAAATACCTTAAAAAAAACTCTTGGACCTGAGAGGGGGGGCTACAGCCCAACCCAGCCCAGCCCCCCTATATCCGTCACTGGTTTCAAATAAGCTCGACTCAGAGATGATAGTATTGCAAGACCTCTATGGTTTGGTAGAGCTCAGTCGGTGTCAGCTTTGTTTTTGGTTGCTAAGTGATAGTAGTAAGCTTAAAGGCCAAAAGTACTAGATAAGTAGCTCACGACAAATAACTCACAAGTTAGCAAGTACATCAAGAAAACCGTAAAGAAAACTTACACATCCTATGATTGGGACAACATCCTCTCTTTCGCCCTTAGTAGGATAAAATTGCCATTTCCCAAAAACAAAAAAAAAAAAAAAAACCTCTTCCTTTCATTTTTTTACAAATGACCTAGTGTCCAACAGGAGTGACCCCCAGTCCTAGGCCTAACACTTGCATCGTGCCAGCTAGAGTCTTTTCTATCCTCTTTAAAAGAGTGAAATAAATTGCACTGATCTACAATAAACTCGAGATAGCCCAACCTATGCCATAAGATCAATGTGGCAATCAAAGTTCTCCACCCATTAGGACAAAGCTAGATAGGAGCAATGTCAAGGGGGACAGAAACCTACGAACAGCTCTAGAGATTGGTAATCGAAGCCTGGCACTTAAAATGGCTGAGTTAATTGCTACACATCATTTTAGCTGATCGTTAGCCCAATCAGTAGAGCTAGGAATGGCCATCTCAACTGAACAATGAATGTTGTACTTGGCTCTTCACGTCGCCAACATATCACCAATCACTACCGACCTAAAAGAAGAGAACTTCCACTTCTCACTCGAAGGATTACCCTCATCTTCTCTAAAAATTCAACTCCTCTTCATTGACTCCGTCCCTGGTAGACGCTGGGATTTGCACCACCTCTACACGCCGAACTATATCCCTCGGGTTGACTATGGAAATGGGAATCAGAGTGAATATCTCTTGAACGAGTGGGGGATGGGAAAATAGATTCATCCTCTTGGTTAGCCTAGAATTGTACCCTAGACTCGACCAAAATCATACAGTGGCCGAGGTGAAAGCTAGAGAAAAAGAAAAAGAAAAAGAGGTAAGATTTTTGTAAAATGAGTCCTTGGGAAAACGATGACCTCCCTCAAACAAAGGTAGAAGCTCAAGAAATTTCCCTTATTCTATTGCAAAGAGAACTTGAAAGCTAAAAGTGTAGAAACGAAAGAGAAAATGGCATTTAAAAGGGGAGAATGCCAAATGGAGGGGAAAAAAAAGGGTTCAGATCAAAGGGCTCAAGACTACGTCATTTTGAGGAAAACTTATCAAAGAAGCTAAAGGCGCCATTGGAATTATTGCCTCTCACACCCATTGACACGTCATGTCAAATCACACCCAACACTACAATTGTCTCATCAAACAAAAGAAAACAAAACCATTGAGGACAGTGCGTCATCCTTAATGGGTGCGGACCTTGGGGTAACTCTAGTGGGCCGAACTCCAACCTCATTACAATCAGTAGATCATCTCATTAACAGGTTGGAGGTAATATCTCCGAGACCTGCTCAAGATAGAAGCCGCCATCATTTCTAGAAACACAATGATGCTTGGAAACCGATCATCATTGATGTAACTTTTGCCTTATACAATCGTACCAGGCCATCTGACATCATTAACTTCAGCACTTTCACCTTGACCAATTAATTACAAGTAATGATTAGGTGGTATGCTACCAACAGTATCTGACGGTATAACTGTCGCTCAAACAATAATGACCTGGTAAAGTCGACATCAAACACCAATCAAAATTGGATAAATGGCATTCTTATCAAGGACATTACTATAACTGATTTAGCCTTAGGCAGCAATTTGTTTGATTTGACTTATGAATAGCAATGTAATGGTCCTTTTTCAGGATCAAACTCAATGTACTCTCTCTACATAATTTTAAATTATTCTAATCAATACATAAACTCTTCTCTTTTATTATTTTAGCAACTTTCTTCTTAAAAATTCTTCAATGAAGTTGACGAAATCGGCCTAGTGATTTTATTTTTGACGTGGACAAAATTAAAATGTGATTACCTAATTGAAATCTTATTAAAATATAGTTGCCCAATTGAACAAAAATAAAATTATTAATTAGGCTAGAGTGAAAGTCTATTTATCGTGAATATAATTTATCCATTAGATTGATATCTTATATAGCATGCATGGTTAATCACTCACTTACTCAAGCTAGAGATTTTAAAATACCACTTATGCTATTGAACAAGCATGTCTAGCGAACAATCAATCCTAGCAGTATGATCTGCAGCAAAACGACTCAATCAGATTAAGCCTTATGTCAATCCTCGTCGACCTCGATGACTACACACACATGAAATTGTAGAACACAATTTCACATATGCACGAGTCTAAATCTACTATCTCTAGCCACTATCACTTTTTCAAAAGGGTTGTGCTATGGGGACAAGCCCTCTGTCCAAGCAAATTAACTCTTTTGAAAATGATGATGATGATTATAATAATAATAATCTCTAGCTGGCTCACTCTCCAAGATAAAGATATTTATGAAAACATTACTCTCACCATGCTTTTAGATCATTCTAAATCTACCTCTATGTATGGGGGTGATCAAACGGGAAGATCCGAACTCATTTTTTAGAAATTTAAAGAAATAAGTTCACCAATCATTGACGAGAATGTTTCTACGTCAACTTATCAAAGAATAGTGATACAGGAAAAATAAAGACCAATACAAAATGAACAGAAGCACAAGAAATTGCTGCCAATGTCAATAAATCCGCATAGTAATCACCAATCATATTCGCACGTCTTTGATTCATAATTTCCAGATGATGTGCCATCATTCAAAGGAATCTCCAAGTCACACTCAATCTCGGGTTTCATTTGTTTTGATTTCACAAATTCAAATTTCAGCCTAATCTGCAGATAAAGCTTCACTTCAATTTCATAAATCCCAGAATTCTTGTCTCTGTTATAGTTCGAAATCTCTTCGTTTCCGAGTAAAAGCAGATTCTGTCCTTTGAATTCAGCAGTCAAAGAATCAGTACTCTTATGACCCTGATAAAATGGAGTCAATTCAGTGCTTGCAAATCTTTCTCCTTCATAGAAAGCCCTAGCTTCTATTCGATCATAATAAATGCTAACGTGCTTGTTAGGGTTTTGGATTGTCAAACTGAGCGCCAAATTGTAGTGCAGGGTGTTGTTATCGAGAGTAAATTCAGTGAGGGAGGCGTTAGTGGCGTAGAATTTGACGGCACTGGGGCGGAAAATCAGCCAGCAGATGAAGATAATGAGGCCCAAGATGAACAAAATGGTGAAGATTATTTGGCAGACGCAGGTGCACAAACAGTTGAAAATGAATCCGCAGCAGCAGCTGAAGGGGTTGCAGCCTCTACTGCCATGGTGGTGGTTCGTCTTGGGCAGTGGCGGAGCTGAAGGGACGTAATAGGCTCCATTGAGGTGGGATTGTCTATGATCTCCCATGGCTAAAAGAGAAAAATGTAGTTCAAAGATCGTGTATATATCTTTATATCTATATGTGTGTTTATGTATGTCTGTATATATATATTTTTTGTGGAGGAGGAAAGTGAGAATTGGTAAACACCACGGTGTTGTAGCCGGCCACTGACAGTGGCTTATTAGGGTTGCATGTACGCGGTTGCTTTGTATTTTCCGTCGGAAAAATGGAAATAGGCTAACAATTTTTTGTTAGCATAGTTTTTTTATCTGTCTCTATCTCTAACTAATTTAAAATGTATATAAATTCTAACACAACGGAATTATAGGGTCAAAAGGTTTCCAGAATTTTTAGATGAATTTGACATTAATTATTAAATTTCACTGCGTTTCAATTAAGTAGATTGCTTAATTTGCTATTAATTACAAGTTACAACCATGATTGAAGTACATAAAAATTAAATTTTGAGCAGATTTTGATAAGAGTTAATGAAACATACGGTTAAAAAATTGACAAAATTTGTGAATTCCATAAAAAGTACGATTAAAAATAAATACCAAACAAGGAATAAACGTTTTTCACAATTGGATCACTACTTCCATCATCCATGTGGACTGGCCTGGCTTGTGGGCCAAATAGTTAAGTCCAACACCACCGACATCTATGATTGATCCATCCATGTACAACTAGTCAAGAGCAATATATACTAACTAGTAGTAAGCACGTGCGTTGCACGTCTTATGTATTATGTGAATGATATACGTAATATTTTTCAAGTATTAATATTGTTTTTGAAAGTATTTGAGATAATTAATATTGTTAAACGAAGAACTAAAATTATTAAAATGTGTGTGTGTATGTTTATATATATATATACGGGCGGATTCCTCCTTTTGCTCCTCAGCCTACAGGGTATTAGCAGCCGTTTCTAGCTGTTAGCGAGGTTTTGGGCCGATACGATAATAACTGCGTACTTATGTCATGATGGTAATGCCGGTACGATTGAATATGCATTAGAAAGGTCAATCCCTCCCCTACGACACCAAAAAAATCGGGCCGAGCTTCTAACCGCCCACCCTGCAATGGTGCATGAAAAGGGAGAGGTTTTTGTGCTGGGGCTCTCGGAAGCCCACAGCTACTGCTTTTGAGTGGTATTGGACCAAGGGCGTACCTCTCATCGTGGGGGGTTTTCTAGAATTTGCAAGCGAGAACCCCTTTCTTTATTTTGTGTGTGTGTGTGTGTGTGTGTGTGTGTGTGTGTGTGTGTGTGTGTATAGAGAGAGAGAGAGAGAGAGAGAGAGAGAGAGAGAGAGCTTTTTTATGAAATTATATATATAATGTGAAAATGTTAAATAAATTGAAATATAATATTTTGGTCAAAATAACACTTTCTACACAATATTTTTTTTTCTAAACATCCCACAGGTTTTCTTCTTTTTGTTTTCTATTTTTACCAAGATTTTTATTGTTTGCATTGAAACTTTACAAGAAAGTGTGAATAGTTGTCCATGGTAGAAAACATGTTCAGGAAGGTATATTCCAACAGTAGGCACTGTTTGTTCTTGAGCGTTGTGGTTATCGCAAAGAATAGAGTATTGAAAATTATTTCCTTTTTGATTTGAACAAATATCTTTCATCATTTGCAGGAGTTAATGGGATGTGCAGTAGAAAAATTTATTTTTCAACATGTTGTCCAACGCTATATCTGCATGAATAATATGTCTTTTGAAATCACGACAAATCATTCGTGTTCTATTGCAAAAATCATTGCATGGGTCCAGATTCCTTTAGAGCATCATCGGATAATTTCTTTACAATATTAACTTATGTGGTGGAATACCATTTGACAACAATGCATTTAGAAACTCCTCTTGGTAAAATTGGTTTTTATCATCTATTTCTTCATCAAAGGTGATAAATTCTTCACTTTCTCCAAAAAATAACACAATTAGTTGGTATTGAGGTAATCAACATACTCATTTTTTATTGAAATAATTCCACGTTGTGTCATATAATCAAAAGAAGCTACATTTTCTGTTAAATTTGGGAGCACTGCATTGATTTAGTTTTGTTGATTCCAAATAACGTTATGAAAATTCTTTATACAAAAGATTTCTTGTTGCAGCATATGTTTTACACATTTCAAAATATCTCGTCAACATTGTTCTTGCTATATGATCTGAATGAAAAACTTGGTCTAAGTTCTATTGATTCGAATGTGAAAAAGATTGTTCGTTAGGAAAGCGACGTTGTAGGTTTATTATTGGTGGAAACATCTCATTCAATTGAAATTTATATTTTTTCCATAAAGCGTCTTGTGTAGACATCCATCTTGTATCTTGAAATTCTTATGTTTCATTTATGATGTTAGCATCATCATTCCGTGAAAGATGGACAGCTGATATATTATGACCTTTGTGGATATATTTATATAAATACTTAAATATCTTTAGTCCAAAGCATATTTCAACATTAATATGATAGTTACATCGTGACAGTAGATATGGATTGCGAAGAACTTCCCACTAGTTATTCAAAATGAAATTTCTTACTTGCACCAGTAATTTTAAACGTTAATGAAAAAGGAAATTTACTGTGATTACAGTTACAAGGTTAGATAATATAACGCAAATACTATTGAATTGCACCTTAGTGACATCGTTCTTTCTTTTGTATATTGAATATGCATATATTTCTCCAATGGTCTTTGAACTAAAAGGCCTTGGATAATGAAATCTATAAACTCCATTCACCATGCAAAGGCTCTTACTGTTGTATTTTTCACATGGTCCACGTAGCATATGTTTCTTGATTGCCTCATGAAGAGCAGGATCAGTATATTTATCATTCTGCATGAACATACTTCTTATAGTGGTTAGTACTTGGGATCTTGTTATCACTTTACAGTATTATCAACATGGGCATATGTTGTAGACCTCTTTTTTGAAACTCAACGACTTATACATAAGCAGCAATCTAACCAAATATTTCTTTCTTTTTTTTTTTTTTTTTTTTTTTTTTAACACTAGTTTTTCAAGTTCATTAGTTTTCCTCTAAAGATTCTTGATGTTAAATCTGGCCTGTCTTGGGGATGTTGGCTTCTTTAGTCCTTTTTTTATTTCATTCCATTCTGCATTGCCTATTATTGTCATAAAAATGCCATATTTACCAAGTCTTGGCACAACGAGAACGCACATCCCTAGGTCCTCCAATGAATAAAAATGAAAGAACTACTCTTTTCCCAACTATATCTCATATTGTCTTTCTTGTATTCACTATATTGACAATTTCTTGATGTAGCTCTGATCTAATTTGTGATTTGTGTTTTCTGAAAAAAGTTAAGCCTTACTGTTTCGTTCTCTATGTAGTAGTTTTCCAGCTAAGAATAGCATTGGTTTGGCATTAACACTTATTTGTAACTTGTAACAATAGTATTCACAGCAAAAAAAGTGTTGTAGAATACCAAGGCTCCTCAAATTTTGTAGACTATGAATTCAAAGCTAATTATCCAATATAATAAAATTCATCGATGGGTGGTCGTGCTCTACAAAAAATATGTTCAATTCATAGTTGAGAATTGAGAGTAGAGAGCTTTTACATAAATTTTCTCACTTTATTTCCCTGCTTTGTTCTAAAACTCTCATCAAAAAGTATTAATTCAAAGAAAAATTTTCACCTTCCTAATTTCTAGTTTTGTAATTTAATATATTATGGAATGATTTATGAAGGTGCAACTTTTGCCATTCATTTCATAAAACCAATCAAACTTGTAAAGAAAATAACAAACAATCAACGGCATCATTAACAGTGGCAGATTCGGGATTGGATGTTAGCTAGGGGGCCATTGACCTTTGATCATTGACCGTCGACAGTCAACGAGCATAATAGCAATGTCTCTTCTACAATATTATTTCTAAGGAGTTTATGAATTTCTTGCCTAATCCAATTTCATACCTTACTGCCTAACATTAAATACTTCATAAATATAACATTAAAAATATCATTTTCAGCATATGCAATTTTAAAATCGTATTAAATGCCACAGAAATTCACTTTGTAAAATGGAGTCTACACTTTGTTCCATTTCTTGACACGAGATAATCCAACCAATATTTATTTTTGCAGTTTATTTTCTCATTTTAAGCAACCATAACATCTTTAGTTAGGGTCTTTGTGGCTTCTGTTGAGCAGAATTCCCAGAAAAAAAAAAAAAAACAAAACAACATGACTGTTGGTATTTTATAGTGCGAACTCACTCAAGTTTAAAACTCAATTGCCCTTGAAATTGCATTGTATAAAAAAGTGCAACTCACTTTATCAAGTTCCAAATGTTGATCTCTCTAAGTTGCCTTGAGGAGGAAAATCCATTATGTATTAGGCCATATAAAAATGACACACCTTACAAAAACCAACAAATTTAGAGCTTGTTTGGGAGTGATTTTGAGAAGTGATTTTTTGACCGTTAGGAGAAAAGTGAGATCCACCTGTGAGAGAGGAAGTCAAATATAACAATTGGAATAGTGAAATAACAGTCAAAAAATTAATTTTTTGAGCCAAAAAAATCACTCCCAAACAGGCTGTTAATAGATGAAACAACTCAAGCATTAGTCACTGAGGGTAACAGTTATCTTCAATGGCGTAAAAAATATTGTATATTAATATAGATAATAAACCTTAACTTACACTATAAACAATTGACCAGAAGATTAATAAGATAATTCACAAATTCCTCAATTTATCATTTATCACAAATTCGCAAATTCATATAGTAATTTGCAGCTATTGAATTCATCTCCAAGCCATTGAAACCCTAGATTTTGTGTTCTTCTCAGCATCTGCTAAATGCTATTACTTTTTTGTCCTAATTTTATGATAGATTCAATTAAATAATTTATTCAATCTCAAGCTTTATCAATTGTTCCAATCTGGCCAAGACCCTACAATCTTTGATGGTAGCCCTAAACATAAATTTCCAACTATCATTTTCAAATTTCCACCCAAATCTACCCCCTTCAACTCGAAATGGTGATAATTCGTTCATCTCAGCTAAAGCATTCCACATAAAAAGTTGCACAGTAATTAAAAAAATACTTATCGACAGTGGCGGTGTACATCCGTCGGACCTACGGCTGCAAGAGTATGAGATAGCGGGAGTCAGGAATGTAGTTTAGATATAGGGTTTGGAATTGGGTCTTTGGCATATGTGGCTGTGAAATCAAAAAATGTCATGTAATGCCTATATTTTGTTGAGGGAAAATTTCACATACAAGAGATTAAGTATAGGGCATTTCAAAAATAAGAAAATAAGTATCATATTTCAAAAATCAGAAATTAGCCTAAAAATAAATATAAATATTAATATAATTTGATATAGAAAATAATCCCGAACAAAGAGGCTGAGATACCATAATATCAGGATTCTCCTAAAAAAGAATAATTCATCTTTCAATCTGATTCCAATAGCCAGAAGATTTGAAAATACATCCAATTACGGCCGGCTCTTGTGGAAGTGACGGTGAAACCGAATTTTGGTCACAAATTGCAGTCGCGGTTCGTATGAGGTCGGATTAAAACACGTTGTCTCGAACAGTCACTGATTACATTATTCAGGCGTGTAATTAAATTGATCAGGTGTGTAATTGCGATTTATTCATTATAATTTGTCGTTTATTCACGCTAGACAAGCTTCGAATGATCAAAAATGTGATTTTTGATAGAACTGTGATCATGAATATCGGACATTGCTGTTCGAAACTGTTGTGACCGTTATGGAAAACATATGACCCTAGATACAAGATATAACCTCATGCATTCAGTATGCATGGGTGTTTGTGTTTCGAAATGTGTGACGTGTTTGAATCTGTGTTTTATGATACTGATGCTCTTGTTTGAATCTAATCATATGCGATAGATCTAATTGTGACCGATTATTGCATATAATTATGACACATTGAATACATGTGACCTGCATATATTCAATGTGTGACCATGACATTCAAGATACGACATGCGTTTGCTTTGACCTGTGATCATTTAACAGAATTGTGACCGACATGCAATTAATTGTGACCAATATACAAAGACTTGAATGTCACACGTGACCTATGCAATGATCTGTGACCTCTTGTAAAAAAATCTGGGAAATAAAACTATGTGACCTGCATGTATTCAACACGTGACAATGATACTTGAGATTCGATATATGTTTGTTGTGACATTTGACCATTAACGTAATTTTGACCCATTTGCAATTAGATTTAACATATATTTGGATGTTAGACTGATCATGTATTTGCTAATTTTGCAGAAAATGGGGTTAATTCACGTGTGTTTGTTGAATGGATCACAAGTGTCACTGGTGTTAATTGATCGTAGTTGCGGGTATTTGAGGTTTGTCGACCCAATTATGAAAGAGTTTAGCTTTGACCCTACAAAAGTTGCTGTGACAATGAAGTATGTCTTGAACAGTGCCTCCAATAGCAATCAAAAGTGACGAGAATGTCTTGTCTTACATGGTTTTAAAGGATATGAGTCGTGACCCTGCGAAATATCCAATTCACATCGAGGTGATAACTGTAGATATCGAAAAATAGCCTATTGCGCTATCAGTTGATGTTCAATCGAACGAACATGGGTTTTCATTAACAGATATGTCATCAGACATATGTGGAGCAATAATGGATCCATCTGGTGACAATCTTGAGCATGAGGTCACAGTTGTGGCGGTGGCAGATGTTAGGGAGGTAGAAGAAGGAAGAGTCTTCCGTAACAAGGAGATAATGAAATTGAGCTTGTCGTTTTATGAAATCTAGAACATGTTTGAGTACGTGGTTGTTCGGTCCGATAAGAAAGACTATCTTGTAAAATGTTCACGTGATGAGTGTAATTGGATATGTAGAGCATCGAAGCTAGCCAGAACAGATATGTTTAAAATTAGACACATTGCAGAAGGTCACATATGTGCTTCAAACATCGTACTCAGTACTCATAGGCAAGTAACAAAGATGGTTGTGTCAACTTGCATTAAGTACAAGTACACATCATCGCGCACAATATACACACAGAATGATATACGCAACGACATGCTGCATACATATGGAGTATCTTTGAATTATGTCCAAGCTTGGCGATCTCGAGAGGAAACTCTGAAAGTGCTTAGGGGTGATCCAACTGATTTATTCAATAAGATACCAGCCTTTTTTTCTGTGCTACAACAAACAAATCCTGGATCAGTCACAAGTCTAGAAATTGATGGTCACAATAGGTTTAAATATTGCTTCATGGCACTAGGTGCATCTATACGGGGATGGAAACATTGTAGGCCAGTTGTTGTAGTTGATGACACCTATCTAAATGGACATTATGGTGGCACCTTATTCACGGCATGTACACAAGATGCAAATAACAGCATTTATGTACTTGCTTTCGGGATTGGGGATAACGAGAATGACAGCTCCTGGACATGGTTTTTTAGACAGTTGAGAAAAGCATGTGGGGATAGAGACAGTTTGTGCTTCGTGTCGGATCGTCACAACAACATCAAAAAGGCGATTGAAAACGTGTATCCAGGAGCATGTCACGGGATATGTTCGTACCATCTACTACAAAATCTAAAATCACGGTACGGAAGATCAGGACAAAACATAACACAAGCATTCAATGTAGCTGTTCGTGCCTACACACTATTGGAATATGAATATTACATGCAACAACTCGGCTCGATTAATGAGAAGATAAGGAGTTATTTGGTACTATACTATATGTTGTCCTATGATGATATTCACATAAATACGTTTAACATGGTACTGTACACTATATGATACACATTTCCATATTTTTGTTTGTAGGACGAAGTTGGACCTGAGAAATGGTCACATTTCCACATGCGTTCAAACCGGTATTCCACAATGACATCGAATATTGTGGAGTCGGTTAATGCGGTCACAACGTCTGCCAAGAACTACCCTATTCTAGCTTTGTTGGAGTCATTGAGACAAATTCTACAATCTTGGTTCTGTAGACACAAGGAGGACGCCCAAGGTACTTTTACAACCTTGTCAATCAAGTATGAGAAGAAGATGAGGGAAATGAGTACAGATATGAGAAACTTGAGGGTAAACTTGATTACTGTGACCTAATCTATAATCTGTGACTTACCTGAACTGATCTATGACATGTACTGTGATATGTACCTTTGTGTTTCAGTAATATTTGTGCAATATTATATATAACTACATGACATGCAATTTCATCTGTGTCCTACTTTTTAATTACGTGACTTGTTATGCCTATAACTTGAGTCTATATCTGTAGGTTTTCCCTATTAATCAGGCAATGTTCTCAGTTAGCGGTGAAAGTTCCTCTTTCGTTGTTGATATAGAAAACCGGACATGCACATGTAGGATGCTTCAAGTTGATCAACTACCTTGTCCACATGCTTTGGCTGTGTTTGCGAGTATGAAGATGGATCCATATGAATACTGCTCCTACTACTACACAAGTGAAGCATTCAGAAATACATACCAAGAAACCATTTTTCCGGTAGGAAATCCAGCTGAATGGATAGTGCCAAATGATGTCCATGACATAGTTGTAATTGCACCTAATCAAAAGCGAAGTTGTGGAAGGCCTACTGAGAAGAGATTCAGACCAGCGTACAAGGAAAACATAACCATCAAATGCGGTCGGTGTGGTGAAAGTGGTCACAATCGTAGAACATACAGCAGCTTAGTTCCGTTGAGTCAAAGCAACAAGAATAAAGAGAGGAAGAGGATGAAGACTGGAAATACACATTGATATTTTTTTTATAATTCCCTCGTTTTTTCATTCATTTATTTTTTGTAAACGTAGGATGCAAAACATTGGATGACACATATTAATGATCTGTGATCATTCTATAATAATATGTGACTAGTATGCATTAACTATGATCATTATTAATGACCCGTGACCAGAATGCAGTGACTTGTGACCAATATAAAATGATCTGTGACCAGAATGCAGTAACCTGTGACCCCTGTGCAATCAACTGTGAATATATGAAATGATCTGTGACTAGATGTCAATGAGCTGTGACCAATATGTAGAGACCTGTGACCATTTATCAAGACACGTGACTAGGATGAAGTGACATACGATAAATATCCAATGACATGTGACAAATATGCAATAAATTGTGACCAACAAAAGATGACCAGTGACATATTGCAAAGACTCAGCAAAATGGAAGTGGTTCAGTTGCAATTAACTGTGACAAAAGTATGAAATGATCTGCGACAAATTTTCAATGACCTGTGACCAGATTGGATTGACTTGTAATAATTCTTCATGACCTGTGAACAACATACAATGACCTGTGACCAGGGTGCAGTGACCTGTGACAATGGGAATTGACTTGTGACCAAATTACACAAATCAGTGACCTTGGAACTGCAGATAATCCTAAAAACTGGTGACCTGTGATAATCCTAAAAACTGCAGGTAACCAGTGACCTGTGCTGTGACCAGGGTGCAGTGACCTGTGACAATGGGAAATGACCTGTGACCAAAAATTTCACAAACCAGTGACCTTGGAACTGCAGATAATCTTAAAAACTGGTGACCTGTGATAATCCTAAAAACTGCAGGTAACCAGTGACCTATGACCTGTGACCAGGGTGCAATGACCTATGACAATGGGAATTGACCTGTGACCAAATTACACAAACCAGTGACCTTGGAACTGCAGATAATCCTAAAAACTGGTGACCTGTGATAATCCTAAAAACTGCAGGTGACCTGTGATCAGGGTGCGTGACCAAAAATTTCATAAACCAGTGACCTTGGAACTGCAGATAATCCTAAAAACTGGTGACCTATGATAATCCTAAAAACTGCAGGTAACCAGTGACCTGTGACCAGGGTACAGTGACCTGTGACAATGGGAATCGACCTGTGACCAAAAATTTCACAAACCAGTGACCTTGGAACTGCAGATAATCCTAAAAACTGGTGACCTATGATAATCCTAAAAACTGCAGGTAACCATTAAATTTTGAGACTTTGTCCTCGATACGGTGTCAATATAGTAAAATATGATATATAGTGAAACTTCTAAAAAAAATTGTAGTAAAGTCCCCAAACATTAATGAACTTTTTGATATAAACAGACAAAAAGTAAGAACTGCGTTGTCATTACAAACGAATTTCCAAAACACGAGACAATGTTTCCATCTATTACAACATGTTACTTCTAATTGCACTGTCACTCTAAAATAATGCTTTCCCCACCAGTAGGTTGTACCGGCTTTCTAATTTTCCCGATTTCGCGATGTTTGAATAACAGTGAAGCTACATCGAACCGAGCTCTCCTCGCATCAAACTTCATTGGCATGGATCCTATATCATCATGTAGCATGTACTCCGCGTACTTGACCACGTAAATGCCACAATCATGTCTAGGAACACAAAAAATAGAATATTAGCTATGAAATCCAGCATGCTATAATATGTTTAACTGTTAGTGGAGGGAAAAAAACTTGCCCATTTTTCTGTTGGGGAAGAGAGAAATCAAAATCCACTCCATGGAATCTTTTTTCCATATTCTAACATATTTCATGAGATACGAAAGCATGCTGACAAAGGGTTCAATTCCAGTACGAACTTTGATATCATTATATGTCTTCCTGGACGAATTCAATAAACGCAACGTATGTGCCTCTATGTCCAACACTCCAAGCATCCAATGTACTTTGTTGGTAGGCAGAAGTGGGATAAACACAAGGTCGACTTCAGCCCATGGAGTGCTCAATGGAATTCGTGCACCGAAAATATTGTCAATTAGTCTATCATCTGTGATAAGAACATTTGCATCATCCTTGAAACTAGGATACATGTGCTTGAGCTTAGCCTGGAACAACGAGTCCGTTGTGGTAGCTACAAACTTGAAATCTCTCGCACTTCTTGCCAGTTGACGTATATAATAAAAGCACACGTCCATATGCTATAGAGATGAAAGTACAATAAACAATTTAGAAACCATATATACACCAGAAAACACGATGCAATAAGCTGTTAATTTGATGTGTGACTTGGCTAGAATGTGTGGTCACTACAATCTGTAGTTAGTGACCACTCAATAACTGAACCCGGACGTAATAAAGACATGTGTGCTATATTGTTGCACCTGTAGATATATGTTTTCCTGTGCAACGCGGATTGTGACCTACTGTTCGTGTGATTTGTGACCCAGGCATTAGCTGTGACCTACTGTTCGCGTGATCTGTGACCTACTGCTCGTGTGATCTGTGATCCATGCTCTGTGTGACTAGTATACAAAAAGCTGTGACTAATGTGACCTATACTGTGACATACCCTTTAGAACTGTTACTTTTGTGTAGTAACTTACCGAACTAGTCAACGACACCTCCCTGGATACAAGTTCGTACCACCATGTCTTGTTTCCCACCAAGTACTGACTGATGGAAAAAGGTGGACAGGTGACATCATCTTTATCATCGAACTTCTTCTTGCAAACGAGAAGTACGGATCATTATTTGGAACATTATGAAAATAGGACAACAATTTCGTACTTGTTATGCGGTTTGTATCCTCTTTGAAACCAATTTTGAAAGTCAGCAACACCTGCATCTTGTACATTCTGATTGTAGTGTTCGAAGACCACTACATTTCCTGAAGATTTCATTTGTTTCATTTCGTCGGCAACATAAGGAGACTGAAGGGATTTAGCTGGCTTTGGAGCCCTCTTCACCGGCAATCCAGAACTTGGTGCAGCCTCAGGTGAGTGCTGCGTAATAAAATGTGTTCTTTAATATGTGACATGCATTAATCAACAAAAATACATAGATTTTTTTGATACCTCTTGCTGAAAACGTTCAGTGTCCTTCAAAACATCAGATATGACCGATTCCACTTGCACTTCAACTTCCTTTGATGTTTTTGCAACAATCTGGCTTGGTTGTATGAATCCAAGACCGAGATCAAGAGATGGAGGTTCAATAGAACATGGAAATTCAACTGCACACACAGAGTCAACATTCGCCTTGCCTTTCGAATCAACACTTCGTTCGACTTTTGCAGCCTGAAAATTAGAACAAAAATGCATTTGATGTGAAATGTATATCAAACGGTTTGTGGTAACAGGCAAATAAGAGGCAGTCACAGTTGGGGTATTGACTTCGCATGTTGGTCCAGATCCTACAACAATTTCTGGTCCTGCGTTCTCTCTGAATTTTTTCATAATTTCTTCCATTGAACTAGATATCAATGTAGTCATAGAATCAGACATACACTGCATGTGTGCTTTGATGTTCAACATGTCAGTACGAATTTCACCTTGCATACGAACTAGCAGCTTCAATTTCCTTTGCTGATCAGACTTTAAAGAAACACCTGTGACTGCATTGACTTGAACTGTCTACTTAGCAACCGATTCTCAGACTTTAGATCAGATATCTGCCCTTTGAAATAATTCTTCAATTCGTCGACCATTAATAAGTGTGTTTTTGCACACTTATTTAGGTCACAAACATGACTTAATTATGAATAAAATGATTGAATTATGACTTAATTTCATTACATTTGTAAATTGTAGGTAACACCGATGGACATGGTGAAATACATAAGAAAAGACGCGAAAAATGACTAAAATGACACAAAGTGAAAGTTCAAGGACCAAGGTGCAATTACTCAAAAGTTGACCCGATGTACAAATCAAGAAATCGAGTTTGCCAAATACGAATTGATGACATTTTGGGATGATGGAATGTGAAGAATGAAGAAAAGACGTAAAGAAGTGGAAGATTAAAGTGAAATGACCAAATTGTAAGAACTGAAAGTTCATCTCTACCATGCGGTCGCATGGTACAAACTCAGCGCGAAAATTTTCTTTCCTTATACGATTGAAATACCTATGGTAACCTAATTTTCCACGGGATATAAATATCAAAAACATTCCAGAGACACCTAGAACGTAATTGGAGGTCGAAAAACAATTCTTGAAGAGGATTTGAGCGCAAGAACAAAGATTGATACGAAGAACTTCAAGATTTATCCAAGTTTTATAACCTGGTGATGTCTTATATACAAATTTTGATGTATTTTGTTATTTTGAGCATGCTAGGCTAGATTTTATTTATGTTAGGAGATCGATGAACCATGTGATTTGAATTTTAATATTCTAGTTTTGCAATTTGATGTAAAACACAATTTCTATTATGTTGAATGATTTATATGCAATTAAATGTTTCTACAATTAAGAGCTCGTAATTGTGTGAATTTAAGTGATTTATTCTTGCATTCGAGAGAATTGGAATAGATTTGACATAGTATAAATCATCGTAGGGTCCGATAGTAAATAGAAATATACCGCTATGCTCTATGTGAATCTTTAAATGTTCATAAAAATTCATGCATTTTTACACATGCTCTTGTCATAGAAATATAGACCGGTGGTGTGTAAAAATAAGTTTGATACATCTCGAGAGAGAGTATTGGATAGACTTAGGAATATTAATTCGTCAAAATCAAAATGTGTTGTCATATTGCGAAACTAGGGTTTAAAGTGATAATTGCATCGGAATTTGTGATCCCAGCATATTTCATTCCCAATAATTATAACAAGTGCATTCTCAACTTTTAGATTTCATTCTCGAGTTTAATTTATTGTTTTGCACATTAATTTCAATTTAATCATAAGAAAAAAATTGCATAATTGAGGTTCAATTAGGTCTACATCCACTTTGGTAATTTAGTTTCGGTTAAGGCTAAAGTAGATAAAATTTGAACTAATCAATCTCTATGGAACGATATTCGGACTCATTGAATCTACTTTATTACTTATTAACGAACCGTACACTTGCAGTGGTTTAAAATCGAAAGAAATAATTTCGCAAACATAATTCTGTTTTTATTTTTATTTTTATTTTAGGTTAATATCTTTTATTTGTGTTTTAGTTATTTAAATTGTTTGAATCTCAGTGCTCGTACTGGTTTTAATTCTCAGATTTGCATGTCACGATTGCCTGGAGGAGAATTGATTCCAGCTGATCCTGAAATTGAGCGCACCTTTCATCGACGACAAAGAGATCACCGTGAAGCACAAGTATAAATGGCCAACGAATTAAACAATCCTATTATTCAAGCTAACGAAGGAGAGGCAGTGGATGAAGAAAATGAAATTCTGGGGACTTCTTGACTCCTCAAGTTATTCAAAGCCAATCCAGCATTGTATATCCACCATTTGGGCAGCCCAACTTTCAATTGAAGACCAATGTAATACAGCTGTTTCAAAATGGACACCAATTCTTTGGCAAAGCCGAGGAGAATCCACACACACACGTATCTCGATTTTTAGATATGTGTCAACATTTCAGATACCAAGGGATTTCGGATGACACTATCAGATTAAGGCTTTTTCCACATACGTTACGAGACAGAGCACTTGAATGGTTGGATTCACTCCCTGTTGCAAGTATCACTACATGGAATGAGGTGGCACACAAATTCTGCACAAAGTTCTTCTCCCCAGCCAAGATAGCGAAGTTGAGACATGATATATCAGTATTCAATCAAGGAGAGAATGAATCATTCGACGAAGCCTGGAACAGATTTAAAAACATGCTCTGAAAATGCCCTTAATATGGGTTCGATAAAAAGACCCAGATTCGATTCTTCTACACAGGATTACTCCCATACCATGAGAGCATGGTGGATTCAGCATCAGATGGCTCAATACCCACAAGAATAGTTGATGGTGCATTGGTCTACGAGGTGGACGCTTATTCAGCAATATCTGCAAAAATTGACTCTCTGTATCACAAGGTGGAAAGCATATCACAAGCATCACAAGCTAAGAAGAGTAATTGTGAGGAATGTGGAGCCGAGCACAAAACATCAGATTGCCCAATACTCATGCAAGGACTTGAGCAAGCAGATTACGCATAGTGGGGACAACGCCAACAGCATAATCAATATGGAAAGACTTTCAATCCCAGCTGGAAGAAGCATTCCAACTTCTCTTGGAGCAACCAGAATCAGAATAAGCCACAGAGGCAATTTCAACAACAGGAGAAGAGGCCTCAATTGGAAGATATGATAGGAAAATTCATGGAGAAGGCCGAAGCTACACTTCAAAATCAAAATGCAGCCATCAAAAATTTGGAAACTCAGATGGGGCAGCTAGCCATCGCATTGACTGGCAGAACACCAGGTAACTTACCAAGTAATACAGAAATCAATCCTAAAGAGCAAGCTAAGGCCATTACAACTTGAAGTGGAGTGCAATTACCTAAAATCCATGTTAAGAGATCGGGTGTGATTAGAGAAACATCTTCCTCCGCTGAAGAAGAGACTGTTGTAAAGGAATCAAGTTCAAAAGAAAATTCAGAAGAATCACAAGATAAGGCCAAAGTCACAGTCAACCCCTACGAGCCTCCGATTCCTTTTCCACAGTGCTTGAAGAAGCAAAAAGTGGAGCAACAATACAAAAAAATTTCTAGAAATATTTAAAAAGCTCCATATCAACATCCCACTAGCTGATGCACTGTTCCAGATGCCTAGCTACGCGAAATTTCTGAAGGATATCATATCAAATAAATGCAAGCTGAAAGACCATGAGACAGTTATGCTTACGGAGGAATGTAGTGCCAGAATCTAGAATAAGCTTCCACCAAAAGTAAAAGATCCAGAGAGTTTTACTGTTCCCTGCACAATCGGTGAAGTATATTTTGATAAAGCATTATGTGACCTCGGTGCAAGTATCAATTTAATGCCTTTGTCTGTTTTCAGGAAACTCGGTTTGGGAGAAGCTAAAGCAACCACTGTGACACTTCAGCTGGCTAACAGGTCATTGACACACCCCAGAGGTATAATTGAAGATGTGCTTATCAAGGTTGAGAAGTTCATATTCCCAGCGGACTTTCTTATCCTGGACATGGAAGAGGACAAGGACGTCCCATTGATACTTGGCAGACTATTTCTGGCAACAGGGAGAGCGTTAATTGATGTTCAGAGAGGTCAGTTGATTTTAAGATTGGGAGATGAGCAGATATCATTCAATGCATTCAAGGCAATGAAACTACGCTGTTATCAAGTTGACCTTATTGACAAGACAGTACAAGAAACATTCTTACTACACGGTCCATCTGATGCCTATGAGGCATGTATTGTACAATCCCAATCAATCCAGTCAGAGTCTTTTGAAGTTGAAACATGTGCAAAATTTTTGGAGACCAACCTGCCATACACCCGAAAGAGGCACTTCGAGGAACTGGGGACCGAAAACACAAAGCCACTACCTTCTGTTCAGCAGCCACTAGTTCTGGAACTCAAGCAATTACCACCACATCTCAGATATGCATATTTGGGGGAGTCAGATACACTTCCAGTAATCATTTCAAATACAGTCAGTGAGGTGGAGGAAGAAAAACTGCTCAATGTACTCAGAGAGAACAAGACGACGATTGGGTGAACAATAGCTGACATTAAAGGGATCAGCCCTTCTCTGTGCATGCATAAGATTCTAATGGAGGAAAATTGCAAGCCAAGTATAGAGGATCAGAGAAGATTAAATTCAAACAAGAAGGAAGTAGTCAGGGCAGAGATATTGAAATTACTGGATACAGGAATTATTTACCCAATTTCAGATAGTGCATGGATTAGCCCAGTTCAAGTGGTAACGAAAAAAGGGAGAATCACGGTGGTGAAAAACGAGAAAAATGAATTAATTCCCACCAGAATAGTTACGAGATGGAGAGTTTGCATCGACTATCGCAAGCTCAATGCAACCACACGAAAGGATCATTTCCCCCTCCCATTCATCGATCAGATGTTAGAAAGATTGGCTGGACATTCACATTACTGTTTCCTAGATGGATACTCGGGCTATAATCAAATACCTGTCGCACCAGAAGATCAGGAAAATACCACTTTCAACTGTCCCTATGGTACTTTTGCTTATCGTAGGATGCCTTTTGGTCTTTGTAACGCCCCAGCCACATTTCAGAGGTGTATGATGGCAATATTCTCCGATATGATTGAAAGGTTTATTGAAGTTTTCATGGACGACTTCTCAGTGTTTGGGTCCTCATTCGATGAATGTTTAGAGCACCTAAATTTGGTCTTACAGAGATGCAAGGAGACTAACCTGGTTTTAAATTGGGAGAAATGCCACTTTATGGTGCAAGAAGGCATTGTACTCGAGCATCGAAAAGGAATTGAGGTAGACAAGGCAAAAATTCAAGTTATTGAGAAGTTACCACCACCTACATCAGTTAAAGGAGTTTGTAGTTTCTTGGGGCATGCGGGTTTCTACAGGAGATTTATAAAAGACTTCTCGAAGGTCACTAAACCATTATGCAATCTGCTAATGAAAGACGTCACCTTTGAGTTTAATGAAGAATGCCTCACAGCATTCAACACCTTAAAGGAGAAGCTTACGACAGCACCAGTAATTGTGGCACCAGACTGGGAACTCCCTTTTGAATTGATGTGTGATGCAAGTGATCATGCCGTGGGTGCAGTATTGGGACAACGGAGAAACAAAATCTTTCACGTAATTTACTATGCAAGTAGGATCTTAATGAAGCGCAAATCAACTATGCCACCATTGAAAAGGAGCTATTGGTTGTAGTATATGCATTCAACAAATTCAGGTCATATCTTGTCGGGTCTAAAGTTATAGTCTACACAGATCATGCTGCATTAAAGTATCTACTCACAAATAAGGATGCAAAGTCGAGGTTGATTCATTGGGTGCTATTGCTGCAAGAATTCGATATCGAGATACGAGACAAGAAGGGCAGTAAGAATGTAATAGCGGATCACCTATCCCGATTAGAGCCTGGGGAGACAGATAAATTAGTGGAAATCAATGAGATCTTCCTAGATGAGCAAATGTTGAGAGTAGATGAAGTACCTTGGTATGCAGATATTGTCAATTACTTGGCCAGTTCCATCCCACCACCGGACTACTCGAGTCACCAAAGAAAAAAGTTCCTCTCCGAATTGAAGTATTATTTTTGGGAGGACCCAATTCTCTATAGACGGGGGGGGGGGGGGGGGGCTGATCAAATAGTAAGAAGATGCATACCTGAGGAAGAAGTACATGAGATTCTCGAGCACTGCCATTCGTCTGCTTACGCAGGGCACTTTGGAGCTTCAAAAACAGCTGCAAAGATTCTACAATCAGGTTTCTACTGGCCTACATTGTTTAGAGACACATTTGAGTTTGTTAAGAGGTGTGACAGATGTCAACGCGCTGGGAATATCTCGAGGAGGAATGAAATGCCACTGAACAATATTTTGGAAGTGGAGATATTTGATGTTTGGGGAATCGACTTCATGTGACCTTTTCCCCCTTCGTTTTCAAATCAGTATATCTTGGTGGCAGTGGATTACGTATCAAAATGGGTGGAAGCAGTTGCATTGCCAACAAATGACTCAAAGGCAGTAATTGGATTCTTGAAGAAATACATTTTCACCCGATATGGTACACCACGGGCTATAATCAGCGATGGGGGCAATCATTTCTGTAATCGCCAGTTTGAGCAGTTGCTGAATAAATATGGCGTTAAACACCGCGTTGCTACTCCATATCATCCACAAACCAGTGGGAAAGTTGAGGTATCTAATCGGCAGCTGAAGAGAATACTAGAAGTCACTGTGAATTCATCTAGAAATGATTGGTCTAAAAAGCTGGACGATACATTATGGGCTTACAGAACAGCATTCAAGACCCTGATAGGCATGTCTCCATACCGCCTAGTCTTTGGGAAGGCGTGCCATCTGCCACTAGAAATGGAGCACCGGGCATACTGGGCTATGAAACAGTTGAATATGGACTTGAGCGCCGTCGGTGAAAAGTGCCTGCTGCAACCTAATGAGTTAGATGAGTTTAGAATGGAAGCTTATGAAATTTCAAAACTTTACAAGGAACGAACAAAGAAATGGCACGACATGCATATTTAGAGGTGAGAGTTTGAAGTGGGGCAGAAAGTGCTATTGTATAACTCGAGACTCAAGCTTTTCCCAAGAAAACTAAAATCAAGGTGGTCGGGTCCTTATACTGTCACGAAAGTTCTACCATATGGGGCTATACAAGTGAGCCATGAGACTAAGGGTATCTTCACTGTTAATGGGCAAAGACTGAAACACTATTGGGGCGGTGACTTCTCCAACCAAAAGTCCACCGTTCAACTCGAGACGCCAGAATGAAGCAGCTACAGAAAAGTCGAGCTATCGACTATAACCTAGCGCTGGATGAGAGACAACCCACTGTATCCTTTTCATTTAATTTATTATGCTCTCTGAACTTAGATTAGAAATTATTTTTGTTTCAATTTCATTTTACATTTTCTTTATGTGGTCATCGATCATCCATACAAGTTAAACGAGTCCAAGCACTGTACACACGAGTCGGGTTGATTGGAGTAGTTTGGGAGATTGGGTGTGAAACTCATGCATTTCGAGGAAAATTTTATTTTCTAAATTTCACATGTCAATTATTTATTTAAAAAAATTTGGTTTTGGGTATTAAATTTACGACCCATACACGTCCCAGAATTGTTAGAAGTATGTTTTTGGAAAAAAAAATTGGGGACGTTAAAAACCGGGTCAATTCCTCAAGTGAAAACCATAATTTTAGTCAAAAGTCGGGCTTTTGGGGAGACCATTTTTATTTTATTCTTACTATTAATTCCTTAAATAAATAAATAAATAATATAAATATATATATATATATATATATATATATATATTTCCATGCGGTCGCACAATGCGACCGTACATATACCATCCGAGAATCAAGTGGCCAAAGCCACTTGAACCATGCGACCGCAGGGACTAAAGCCATGCGGCCGCATGGCAATAATGAGGCATGGGTTTTTAAACCCACGCCCAATTTTTCCTCTCTTTTTCATACTTTTTTTTCCCAAACTTCTCTCCCGACCACACTCACCTAGGGCACAATTTGGGCTAGCATCACATATTCTACACAAGAATCTCATCATTGCATTGTAATAACATCGAAAGGAAATCAACTTTCCACCTCCATTCAACCCTACAAACACAAGGTACGTATTCTTACACCCCTCTCAATTCCGTTTTCGGGTTTTCATGATTGGAATTTTAATTTTGGCAATTTGAGGAAGATTAGGCTAGTTCATGTGTGTATGGATTTGTGGTGATTGTGTTGTGGAAATTTTGGAATGATTCCTACATTCAATTCTTTACATTGGTCACATCTTCACTTAATGCACACCAAGTGTTTGCTTAAATGCCACAATACCCTTGTATGTGAAATTAAATGCCTTTTGCATATACATGTTTCACCAACATGGCATTCGATGTATTTCAACGATTTCCCGATTAATTTGAACTAGATAACACCCACTTTCGCATTGCACCACATAGGCACATGACTAGGTCACCGCACATCACGGCAACCTCCGTCCCCTATTTTGCATCTTCATTTGACACACCAAACAACCTCCAATTGATTTGAAATTCGAACATGTGCTACATTTCAATGAATGTTTTGATATGCCCGGAGATTGTCCGGGAAAATTTTGCTAATTCTCAATGATGTCAAGGGTCGAAGGTGGGCACTCGATCATGGTTCCGTATTCTGAAATATTGATTAGATACACCTAATCTTTCCCCTTTTTTTTCTTATTGGCAAATTACGTAAATTCAACTAAACATCATAGCTTGCTACGTGTACACCATATTACTACACATGCATCTAGGAAAGTTTGGGGAATTTGTGCAATGCTTACTAGCTTATTAAATTGTTCTTATTTCTTGCTTATGCTTTCTACATCGACTTAATGAGTATATTCCTACAAACTTTGCAGGATGCCTCCAAAAAGAACGGTGCGTGGGAAGGAAAAGGCAAGCTCATCCACAGGAACAGCCCGTACTCGAGAGGTCGCGGGCGAAATTCAGCGATTCCTAACTGAAATTACCACGGCACGATATGAAAATATCGTACGCCATTGGACTTTGCATGCTGAAAGACCGGTTAAGCTTGATGACTTCTCGAGGTTTGAGTTGGTCAATTTAATTCAGCTCTGTGGATGGCAAAAGTTAGTAGAGAGACCGCATCTACTCTATAAGATCTTATGCCGAGAGTTCTTCGCTAACTTCAACAGTGAAATTGACACGCTAGGCTCCGACCATTTCCATCAGACTTGGGTGTGGGGGAAATGGATTATGTTCTCTCCCGAGGTCATTCATGACTACTACCAGCTTACCATGGAGAATGTGGTCCCCCTCCCAATTAACTTTAACTGGAATGAGATGGCTGAGGTTTTAATGGGGCGAGAGAATGCATGGCCCCTCGACACTATCGAGTGGCATCAGATTGAGCTTACTCCTTCCATGGCCATTCTATGGCTCTTTATGTGCCACAATGTTGAGCCGATATCACACAGGACTACATTCCCAGATCAGACAGCAGGTTTCATTTACCACTTGGCTCGAGGTAACAAAATTGATCTCGCCACTCATATATACAATCAACTGCACTCATTGGGGACTTGGAGGGATCGACGCTCCACTTTGATATTCCCGAGCCTCATTAGTGGCATATGTCGGGCTGCGGGTGTTGCTCTCTTACCTTAGGAGTTACTTGAAAAACCTAGTCCAATGATCAAAAGAACTACATTTGACGCTCAGACAAGGGCTCGGGTTAAGCACAGGGAAGAGCAGGAAAACGAGCGACGTAGGCAGCAGGCAGAACAAGGTCAAATCCCTGAAGATTAGGACCACCCATGGGCTGCAGTCCCACTAGCTGGAATGGATAATCAGTTGCTGAGACAGATTTTCTCCACCACTACGGGCAGTAGCCGGGACCTTCACAGCTTCTTTCAAGATTTTGGTAACATGAGGACTGAATTAGGAAGCTTACAAAGGGACAATCACCTTGCATTGAACTACATTAGAGATGCTAGGGATCATACTACAGTCATGCGATGGGAGGTTGACACCATGAATGGCCGATTGAACATGTATGTTGGTCGGGTAGACGGTACCCAGATGAGGGTGAATGAAACTTGGGAGACCATGAGAGCTATCCAGGCCGAGCAGATACAGCAGTCTACCTTGATGCGGGAAATGAATGAGATAATACGGTATGTCCTCGGACGACACCCCCCTCCGTCGGATGATGGTACAGCAGGACCCAATTTCCCACCACCTCATCCGTTTTGATTCAAGGGAAGTACTATTTACCATATTTTTGATTTTCATTTTTATGTAGTCCGTAAAATTCTGTCTTTCATCTTTTGTTAATTTTACATTGAGGACAATGTAGTAACAAAGTTTGGGGAGGTGACAT
Organism: Olea europaea var. sylvestris; assembly: GCF_002742605.1. NCBI lineage: Eukaryota > Viridiplantae > Streptophyta > Magnoliopsida > Lamiales > Oleaceae > Olea > Olea europaea. The sequence continues at coordinate 133,453 of NW_019265383.1, forward strand.
AATTTTAACTAAGTATCTGTATTATCTGTGTTCATCGGTATGTGTGCATGAAATTTTTTTTGCATTTTATTCATTTTTGTTCTAACTCTTCTTATGCATATGTGTGTGGGCTTGATAACCTTGTTAGCTATGATGTTACAATTAGATTAGGTTAAACTGCAAAATCTTTGGATCTAATGCAATTAGGTTATCTGATACTTGTTGATGCAAAACTTAACATTATTTGTGCACACTATTTATGTTTGACATATTAGATAAATGACTGGATTTTGAGCATAAAATAGAAAAAGAATGATAACTTTCTATTGAATTAAACCGTAAACTACCTTAAGATAGTTTGGTGATGGTTGAGCTATTGTAAGGGAGCATTGAGATGAGTGGAGGCTCCGTGCATGAATTCTATTGTGTAGATTGCCTAGACCAGTAGGGTGAAGATTAGATGAAAATCTTAAATTAGAGGTTAGTTTTGGAAACTAAATGTCTAGAACAATAAGGGCATAAAATAAATTTGTAAAAATAATACACTTCTTTTCATGCCTTTATGACTCGAGCAAATAAATCTGTAAGGATATTTCAAAATCTGGTGCACTAAAGTCAACTAACTTGGGAGTCACCGGCCTAAAACTCGCTAAAAGGGTCATATAGAAAGCAAGAGGGAAAGATGTTAATTGAAAGTCATCTGATCGAGCCTTTATAATTCGAGTGAATAAGCCTGCAAAGGTTTAAAACCTAGTGCCCTAAAGCCAACTGGTTTGGGAGTCACCAGCCTAAAGCTCGTTACATGAGTTATATAGAAAGCAAATGAGAAGATGGTAAAAGAAAAAAATCATAAAAATTAGAGAAAAGTGAGAAAAACAAAAGAGAAACAATAACATGAAGAAAAGCCCTTGGACATTTGGTTGAAGAAACTATACCTTTGAGGCGAGACAAGTAACCTAGTTTAATCTTGAGTGTCGAAGCAATCAAATTTAGGAGAACCTTCACTTGTTGAATTGTAAACTTGTGATAGTGAAATTAATCCAAACTACGAGAGGGTGAGGACTACAGCTATGTAAACCCCTAATTTTAAAATCACAACGCCGAGATAATTTAGTGAAAATAATAAGTTTGGGGGGTTGTGTATCTCTCGAGCGAGTAAGGTTACATTTGACCACTTGGGGTCGGGACTCAAACCCATCATGAATCTAATATGTTGGCGTAAACTCACACACACACGTCAAGTGCGCATTTAACAGGCGAATGTTGATGCCATTAATCTTTTTGCACTGATATATCTTCATCAAATCGAACACTTAGTCCAATCCTGAGCCGTAGTAGGGTATTAAGCCATGTTTGTTCAGAATTTAGTCACAATCTTATTTGAGGACAAACAATAGTTCAAGTTTGGGGAGTTTGATAAGTGTGTTTTTGCACACATATTTAGGTCACAAGCATGACTTAATTACGAATAAAATGATTGAATTGTGACTTAATTTCATTACATTTGTGAATTGTAGGTAACACCGATGGACATGGTGAAATATATGAGAAAAGACGCGAAAAAGGACTAAAATGACACAAAGTGAAAGTTCAAGGACCAATGTGCAATTACTCAAAAGTTGACCCGATGTACAAATCAAGAAATTGAGTTTGTCAAATACGAATTAATGACATTTTGGGATGATGGAATGTGAAGAATGAAGAAAAGATGTAAAGAAGTGGAAGATTAAAGTGAAAGGACCAAATTGTAGGAACTGAAAGTTCAACTCTACCATGCGGTCGCATGGTAGAAACGTCGTGTGGCCGCACGAAGATATGCAGGGATTTAGAACGAAAAAAGAGGATAACCATGCGGTCGCATGGTACAAACTCGGCGCGAAAATTTTCTTTCCTTATACGATTGAAATACCTATGGTAACCTAATTTTCCACGGGATATAAATATCAAAAACATTCCAGAGACGCCTAGAACGTAATTGGAGGCCGAAAAACAATTCTTGAAGAAGATTTGAGCGCAAGAACAAAGATTGACACGAAGAACTTCAAGATTTATCCAAGTTTTATAACGCAGTGATGTCTTATATACAAACTTTGATATATTTTGTTATTTTGAGCATGCTAGGCTAGATTTTATTTATGCTAGGAGATCGATGAACCATGCGATTTGAATTTTAATATTCTAGTTTTGCAATTTGATGTAAGACACAATTTCTATTATGTTGAATGATTTATATGCAATTAAATATTTCCGCAATTAAGAGCTCGTAATTGTGTGAATTAAGTTATTTATTCTTGCATTCGAGAGAATTGGAATAGATTTGACATAGTATAAATCATCGTAGGGTCCGATAGTGGATAGAAATATACCGCTATACTCTATGTGAATCTTTAAATGTTCATAAAAATTCATGCATTTTTACATATGCTCTTGTCATAGAAATATAGACCGGTGGTGTGTAGAAATAGGTTTGATACATCTCGAAAGAGAGTATTGGATAGACTTAGGAACATTGATTCGTCAAAATCGAAATGTGTTGTCATATTGTGAAACTAGGATTTAAAGTGATAATTGCATGGGAATTCGTGATCCCAGCGTATTTCATTCCCAATAATTATAACAAGTGCGTTCTCAACTTTTAGATTTCATTCTCGAGTTTAATTTATTATTTTGCACATTAATTTCAATTTAATCATAAGAAAAAAATTGCATAATTGAGGTTCAATTAGGTCTACATCCACTTTGGTAATTTAGTTTCAGTTAAGACTAAGGTAGATAAAATTTTAACTAATCAATCTCTGTTGGTCGATATTCAAACTCATTGAATCCACTTTATTACTTGTTAACGAACTGTACACTTGCGGTGGTTTAAAATCGAAAGAAATAATTTCGCGAACAACCACCTGTATCACATGAATACCTATAATCAGTAAACTTATGATGATGAAATATAACATTGATCTATGATCAGCAGTGAAATGTGTATTGGTATGTGACCTAATCACCGAAACCTGTGACCTGAATATGTGACCTGAATTTTTATGTGACCAAATGGACTTGTGACATGATAGATGAAATTAGAAGAGCTTACATCTTTTGACGGCATATCCTCTGAATCAGTGGTGTCATCTGACTTAAGCTCCCCACTTGGAGAATCTTCATGGATTGATGTCCCCTTCCAACTGGGTGGTGCGTCAACAAAGTCATCATCATCAATGGGGAGATCAGAGTGCCCCATTCGTGCATCAGTTATCAAAAGCATGGGAGTAGATTGTTTCATTCCTGGATTACTTGGTTTTGTACTAATCCCAGCACGATGATCTGATCGGTGCATGCTACCACCCTTTCTCTTCTCCCCATGTGACCGATCGGGTAGGATAGGTTTCTCATACTGCACCTGACTCATGTATGGTATTGCCATTTCAGTTGGTGGGGGGTCCAGGTCACATATTTCCAACTGCCATTCATATCACAACAAAAAGTGCAATGTCAACAATAAAAAATTATGTATGAACAAACAGATATAGTTTTGCACATCACACATATTCAATTTGTTTCCATTAATTGTGATATAACAAGGGCAAATGGCGCCGTGAAAATGTCTGTGACCTAGTATGAAATGATCTGTGACTTCGAGAATGCAATTTGTGCTTAACGAAATATATTTGTGACCTAAGAAATATGATCTGGAACATGAAAAAAATGTGCTAGTTTAATATTTTGAAACCGCATCGGTGGTCACTTACGTCCGGATTGGAGAAGCATTCAGGTCCCTCAAGCTTCGCAGCCAAAGGGTGATCATCGGTTGTCCAGTTCATTATCCTGGGATACACTCTAGAAATCCTTCTCGCCGTGTATCCATCGAGACTGGGAATTGTCTCGTAAATCCACACTTGAAAGGCTACAAGCAAGCCTCTGAGTCTGTAATGTGTTGATCTCTTACTCAACCCCTCCCTCAATGAATTTACTAGTTTGTCGAACAGCGACTTACCCCATGGAAACACATTCATCGCACTAAAATCTTCAACTAGTACAAAAAAGAAGTGATCCACAGCCTTCTTGTAGTCTCTCGGATATAGATAAGACGTTATGAAATACAATGCACCTAGCATGGAAACATCCTCATCCGGAATGTCAGTAGAACCAAAAAATGCGTCCTTGATATTTTCATGAGTAACATTTTTCAACGTTGAAAAATACAAATTTTTCAATCGTGATGGAGTCTTCTCCATCCTACTTATGTCATCATCGTCGACGCATCTCAGACCAGTCACCAAACAAAATTCTGAAATTGAGAACCGTACGAATCTTCCTGCTATGTTGAACCACAACTCACTCTCATTAGGTTGTTGCACTTGTCTCAGCAGAAAGTAGTGTATCAGCTGCGATTGGATAACAATTTCCTCGCATTGCAGGAAGTGAGCGAAACACGTATTCTGAAGGATTCGACGTTGGGCTTCATTGAGATTGTTTTTGAAGTTCGACACCACACCTTTGATGGGGGTAATTGTAATTTTACCCGGAAACCAACTCTTCTTGGGTATAATGTATCTCCAGGCCTACAACAACGATCACAATAAAACTCATCAGTTTGGTCACAGGTGAAAATCCAAGTAGTCACAAATATCAACATATAGGTCACAGATCCCTTCCACCAAAAAAGAAATCAACAACACACATACAGAACGACACAATAGCGTTCCATAATTCACAAATGAACAACCACTTTTGAAAAAAACATTAAAAACCTTTACTACAATCAGGCATTTCGATTACAAATTCAACACAACATACATCACAAATTCAAAAATACTTCATCAATACACATTACCCATCGATTAAAATGAAGATAGTTATGCTCGAAATAAGTGAACAATTGAAAAATATCAAAAACCACCTTCTTCGACGACTGTTTTGCGATCGAACTTCTGGATTTTTGTCTTTTAAAGGATGATTCCTTCTGCACTTCATCCAACTTCCTTGTACCTCTTCTTCCCGACTCGTGGGTTCCAGTTTTCTCCCTACGTTTCCCACTGCATGAACAAGTCATCGTTGAAGTTTTAGAATATTTCGGTTAAACTGTGAACACTGCTTTGGGAAGGAATGTAAAAAACATGTGACCGACAGTGAAAGAAGTTGTTCGGGGAATCGCTGGAGAACGATAGTGATGAACGTCCGATTGGATGAACACGGTTTAGATGAACACCGATTTAATTGAAAAATGGGATACGTGAGGGACGTGGGTATGGAAATGACGGTTTTATGGAATGGACGTGCAAGGAGTTTTTAAAGAAAATACAGTTTCTAAAATTTGAATTACGTGATTTTAGGTAGAGATAGTTATTAAATAATTTTAAATTAATTAGGAAATGAAAAAAAATCTGATTAGTGAAATATTAAACTTCCACTCTTATTT